>NC_056733.1:495834280-496001780 GCF_019279795.1 Protopterus annectens
CACACACACACACACACACGTGTGTGTGTGTGTGTGTGTGTGTGTGTGTGTGTATATATATATATATATATATATATATATATATATATATATATATATATATATATATATATATATATATATATATATATATATATATATATTTATGTATATATATATACACATATACGGATCTACTGCAAGTGTTCATTTCTTACGTCACACTTCCTTGCTGATATTTGCTCATATTGGGATGTGCCCTAACTTCCACTACCCCAATTCCCATGCAGTACCACTGAGCTAACTATTCCAACCAGAACCCTGACATAAACCTAAAAATAGATCCCCTTTGCTCCCTAAACTTAATTTTGAGACAAGTTCTGATCACACCCTATCTCTAACTCTCTCCTGATCACAATGACCCAATGCCTGATTGCTCCCTGTTCCTAACTCTGAGCCAACTCCCAATCACTCCCTATCCCTAAGTCTTAGACAACTCCCTATTGCTCCTTAACCTTAACTTTAAGATGGCTCCAGATCATTCCCTATCCTTAACTCTGAGCTAAATCCCGATCGCTCGCTATCCCTAACTCTGTGCCAACTTCCAGTTGATCTCTATCCTTAATTCTGAATCAATTCCCAATCACACCCTAAATCTAAAATCCCCCTCAACTACCTAAACCTAAAGTTCTCCTGTCTGGTTCCTTCCCCACTTACCGGATCCATGACAAGACATTGATGTTATCCAGTTGCTGCAGCAGCTTTGTCCCTGAACCTCTTTTGAGTTCAAGCAGCTGCTAGGCCAAGTGGACAGATGGAGAAACAGCTGCTTGAGTCGTGGCTTTGAGTAAATGGAATTGAGTAGCTATAAGGGTTGCCATATATACAGATATAGATAGATAGATGGATATTCAGAATTGCCATTCAGCTGAAACACCTGATATCCTTAAAGCATGATTTGCATATATCCCGTGAGGCCTCTGATGCAAGAGGTTTAAGGTATCACACAGTTAGAAGTCTAGCTTTGCCAGATTTTTCTTTTTGTGTTTTTTAACCAGTTGGTTATCTGTGTGACCTTTTTTTTCTTTTTATTATAGCTATAAATATCAATGTATGTGTATCTGTATCAGTGCTAATATCTACATGAAGATAGGGAAGTGAAATAGACACAAATGAAAGTAAAAGATCAGGATGGCTATAGCCCCAGAGGATATACCACTTAAAGAACCTACCATGACAGACATATCTGACAAGTAATAATAGTATAGTGCACTTTGGTGGGGATGGAGGCTCAATGGTTATGAACAATGAGGTCTAAATGGCTTGATGGTGCAATATAGGCATTGGGCAGGAGAAAAGTAAGTTTCCCATTTCATGCATGGGAAACAGTGGTTACATAAATGGAATAGTATTTGATAAGAGGTGAAAGAAGGGGCACAAAGACAAGACAAAATACATAAATAAAAGTTTTTAATTTTATATTTCTGATACTGCATAATTCCTTTTGCCACTGGGCAGCACTATGTGTTCATAGGTTCATAGATGCATAGGTTTGTACTAGGGTAATGGCCCTGGAGCCTTTACAAGCCTAGCCCATAGGATTACCCTGGCATTGTGCCACCCAATCTTAGTTCCCAGTGCCTCTGTCAAGTACAGCCACTGGAGTGATCCCCGGGTGAATTTTCTATTTCCATCCACTCATCAAGATTTTTCTTGAAGAGGGCCAGTGAGATGCTCTGTTTGACATGTATGGGAAGTCTATCCCATAGCATGGGCAGTCTCTGGGTTATGAACCTGTCCCTCCAGCATGTTCTGTTGATTGTGGTAATGAGGTTGAGGTCTCCGGAGCATGTGGTGCAGAGGGATTGGGATTTCTTCATATGTAGCATTTCTAACACATTGTAATGATATCTACTACACAGAGCCTTCTCTCTATACAAATTGCTGCATAGTTTTCTGTAGAAATGAACGTGGATGTGAATTCTCTTTCATTTATACTTTTCTCATATTGTGGGGGCTGTTTAGGCCAAATTCAAGAAGTTATAAACAGGGCAAACCTGACCTTACATACATGCCCTACCATTTCATTATGGGTAACATGCACAGATTCTTTTGGAATTGGGGTGACATCTCCTGTAGGCTGAGGTGCTTCTTCATTTTGATTAACTATGTAAGAATGCATAGAATCATCACTATGTTAGTTACATTCAGAAATGCAACACCATACCATAAGCATTAGTTGTTTTAGAATTTGACACCTTATATTTGGTCTTCTTTGTCTTACATTGGTAAGTCATAAAAGATGGCTAGGAAAATGTTTTTCCTCTCTGTCTCAGCTGTGAGACCTGTAAATATGGATGTCACATGTCTAAAAAACAAAGTGCAATTTAAAAGAGAAACTGGAAAATTTCAAAACTCACTGTTGAAATGTTAAAATATTTCGGGGATGGTTAAGCCCTCCAACATGCTTGCCTCTAATATATATTTTGAGACTGCCATCCCTCAAAGGAGGGAGAGTCCTATAAAATACCACATCCTGAGATATTATATTATAGACACACACACACACACACACACACACACACACACACACACACACACACACACACACACACACAGACAACCCATGTAGTTCACTTCTCCAAGGATATCAATTAGAATGCTCTGAACTTCAACAAGAACTCAAATTTCCTTTCTTAAACAGAAATTAGCAGAATAGTTTGTTTTAAAAGCAGTCAAAAGACTCACTAGCATTTAGACATCACATCACATACTATGTTAAATTACGTTACGCCAGGACGTGTTTCTATTTTATTTCAATTTATATAACAACATGTCGTATTACATCACATCATTATTTTAGGTAATTTGGATGCACAGCACCTCTCCCCACACACCATGGGGTTCTGTGTATTATTTTATCTCTTTTAGTGGCTCACAGATTTTCATCGTATAACATGCATCCTCTCGCTCTTCCAACATCCAAAAGAAACATGCACTGGATGGTGCCTTGCACTTACAACACTGGCTGCACAGATCAAGGAGCTGTCCTCACAGATTCATGTTATACTTTAAAAGAGGTTTGCAGCTGCATTTGTTGTACAAATTTAGCCACTATGTGTTTGTAGTTTGCTTCTCAGTGCCTTAATTATTGTGACACAATGAAATTCCAAAAGTATTGATGCTTGGGAACTACTTTTTTTATCACGGCAGACATGCATGAAATCCAAAGACCATGCTGACTCGCTCAGCGGGCATGCTACGAGTCATCATCAGTCAGATAAAGACAAAGGCCTACAGAAACATACTGAACAACTGAGCATTGTCACAACGATAAATTCCATCTTATGCTCTCCTCCTCATGCTCTGAAATAGTAAGGTAGACTGGAAATACCAGTTGTTTCAGTGAAAGGCAGAGGATTTTGTAAACCAATCTGATTTTGTACCAGGTGAAGGCCTGGATGACCATGATCTTATGACTTTTGTGATCACCATGCTGTAAAAAAAAAAAATCTGCCTCCCAAAAAAATTTGAGCAGACCTGCACATCTGCTAGAAGCATCCATTTAATAAACTGCCTAGACATTTTATAATGAAGTTTCTGGAATATTGTGATAAAGAAATATGCTTACCTCTGTACTGTTCTGGTATTTACCTTCTTGTGGTAATGGGTACTTTAGTTATGTTTATTCAGCAAATTAGTATCAGTGATTAAAATCTATTATCACAATTTTGTTAAAACTACTAGGCAGGAACACTAAGGCAAAGTTTCAGCTCCAGTACTGCTCTACTTTATTTTCAAGAAACACTTTCTTCATTACCTTTTCAGAAAAGGACAACAGAGCAGGTTTTATATTACCTATAAAGTCTTTCATAAACCATCGAGAATCTCACATCCATGAACTCATCTGCTATACCTAACAAAAGGAAGGGCAGACTCTGTTCAGTGCTACTGTATGACACTCCCCATTACAGAACCATGTCACACCTTTGGATAATTCACCTTCGAAATTAGTTTCATTATCTGCAAAGAAATACTTTCTTCTATACCTCTTAACTGTACAGATTTTCACAGGATGTCCAGATTTTTGCCTCATATTTTTGGTCCGTTTTCATAAAATTGTGGTTTTCTGGCAAATTAGTGACAAATCATTAAAGATTGAAGTTAGAAAATAATGACAGGCATTTGTTTTTTCAGAATTCATACCCTTCAGAAAAATTCATGCTAATGCAAAACCTGTCATTCTACCAACTTTACAAGTTTACAAGAGCAATATTTAAAAATTGTCTCTATTTTTGGGCATTTGTCCCACTTTTACTAATGGCTTTGTCCAAATTTCTTGTAATAAGAGGTTGAGAGTATGCTTTCTTCCTCTGTACCCACTAGGATCACTTTGAAAATTTATCCACTCTGGATCATAATGGTGCTTATCCAGGATTAGTTGATGAATTTGGGGATTCCTTTGATGGGAGGCCTTATGGATCAATCATAAGCTATTGTTGTAACCATTAATGCAGCTCAACCTTTCCATCTAAGATGCTGGTCAAGTTAAGTGTTGAAATGTAACTATACAATGCATGCTGGTGTGGTCTTTGAGATTTTTTTTCAATCTTGGCCTGTTCTTATAACATCAGTACTGCCATTTAAACTCCTCCCCTCCTCATTAGAGATTTTCCAAAGCAATAGTCTTAAATCCCTACGTAATCTTTCCACTCTTACTAAAGTGGAAACAGAGAGCTTAAACAATCCAGCAATTCAAGTTCAAATTCTAGCAGCCTACAAGTAGTAAATCCTTATGGAGTGGTTGGCTATCAAATACCCTTTATAAATGTACTGCTCATCAGTTGGGAGGTTTTGAATGACATGTTTAATATAGCCTTTGAAAATACATTTCACCCTTGAATCTCCAACTTATGTTTCTCATGCATACTGATATAAAAATCCAGGTCAGAATTCTAGTGATGAATCAACACCACATATCCTCTGTCCCATGAGCTTTCTAAACACAAGAAGCTTTGATCAAATAGAAAGCAAATTTATTTATTTACAATTCCCACAGTGCATCACTCCTTGCTACCTCATTCTTGTCAGAAATTAATAAGACTATTGCTATTTCATGGAACTTTTTATTTTTACGTTTGGGCACTTTGAAATTGGAAGTGGCTTTAGAATATAGAAGACAATCTTGTACCACAGTCTTTCAAATGGATAAGTTATTAATGAATCACTGAATCAACCATTTGTAGTTACCAGGGAATCCAATCAGGGGTATCTCCTTTCTTACATTCCTGTTTGTGCTTGTTTTTAATTCTCTGAACTTCTACCTTCAATATTGGTTAAATGGCAACAGATTATTCCACACTCCTACCAGACCTGTGTTTGTCATTATGCAGATGGTTTTGCCTTAATGATCTAGTATTCGATCAGAAATATTGGACAAAGTGAGAGGCACTAGGTTCCAAGCTGTTAGGCCTAAGCATTAATGCTAATGGATCTATTTAAGACACAACTTCATTCTATTGGAAAGCACTGTTAAACTCAAGCTGTAAAAACTCAGAAATATCTGGGAATCTTTATAAGTATAATATAGAAGAGCTTATATTTGAGAGTTATTGGGAGATGGAACCTTTACTAAATGCACTGGATAACTCTTAGGTTAATGTGGATTTCACATTTTCATTAATGTTGTGCCCCTCCCTAAGATGATAGGCCTACCTCTAAGGTTGTCTAATTTCAATTATATATTCACAGACTTCTGTAACAATACAGTAATTATGGTCCAATGGTACATTTTGGGAGTTGTATGGGATGGAAAGTTTCTTCAAGTGATTAAGTGTAAAGCATGGATGCTGGAACATCCCAGATTTATAAATGTATACTTGATTGTAAACTTGATAATAGTAATCTGCAGATGTGCAAGTTATCTCTTAAACATTTAAAATAGTTTCCCTTTCCTTTAATATTCTGTGATTATCTTTGGAAAACTTTTTTAAAAAAAATCATTAAGAAAACGTCATCCTGTTCGGGATTCAGCTATAAATTTTGTTATCAGCAGTTGCTGAATCCAGAGATTCTACTGATTACAGACCTGATATAATTTTTAAGTACTTTAGATTTTTGAATACAATTTTCATAATTTACTAAAAGTAGATTCTCATTTCCTTTTGGTTCATTAAACAACATATCAAGATAAATTTGTTACTTTAATCTTTAAGTGTGTCAACTCAGAATAAGCTTTAAAAATGCTCACTTTCATAGAAAAGGAAGACCTACATATTATCTATCTTCCAATAATCCTTAATGCTTTGATTAGTTTATGCGGTATGGGGTTATTCAGTGAAGGAATTTGGCATGAAACTAAAAAATATTTACTAGTACCAACATTAAAGAATGATCCAAGAGTAACCTCAAATATACTTTAAGCTTTGAACAGTTCTCAATAAACAAGATGAAATAAAAAAGCAGCATTGATCCAATTTGTCTCATTGTCTGAGTTTGAATTAAATATTATATTATGGAAACTTCATTTCCCATAAATCAAAGATATTAGTGGTGTTCAAGAAGTCATTTTTTTCTTTCAAGATGAACATTGAAATCTCCTGCTAGAACTATAAAGCTGGGTCTATATTAGAAGACCAAAGACGCATTCTTTCGAATGTGTCTTGGTCGAACTTAAAAGGCAGAAAATGGAAAATATCGAAGTGGCTGTTAAGCAAATTCTTTCCCTAGAAAAGAATTTGCTTGGCCTGCTTTGGTACCTTGCCATTTTCGGCACTGTAGTGCGGTCCCGGATTTGGTATATTTAAGTAGGGGGGGTGTGGGGGTGAAGCCCCCCACTTAATGTAATGTTTGAAATTCTTTTTCTTTTCTTTTTTTTTTTTTTTTGTTGGAACAGTGATTTTTTTTCCCTTGGAAAAAAATCACTGTTCTGACAATTTGACATTGTAAGTTTTAGATTACATAGGGTCGATCAATCACCATTCACTTTTTTAAGCATTCAATGATTTAATATAGACCCATAAAGCTAACCTGTAAAAACTGAGTATATAAATAGGTTGAAATGGATTCAGATACTAATACAAAATCATGTCATTGCTATTCAAGCATGTGGATGCTAATTGGAGAGAGCGATACATATATTTATTTTAAATCCAGCATTCTCCACAGGAATAAACTAATACACCACATAACAAATGATAGATAGAATCTAACCTGCACATCGTATTACAAGAGGTGGTACACTGATGGACGTAAAACAAAACCAATGTATAATCCCTAACAAAAACAACAACAAAAAGTTTTGTCTGAGAAACCCATTGTCCCTCCCACAAGAAACACAACAAAATTGCATCAGTGATCAACTTTATTCTAGTAATAATAATCAATTACAGAAACGAACAAAAGAGCAACAATCAATAATTATGTAATAATAGCAGGCATGTACTACGGACCACCTGTACAGCACAACAGTGGGCTTATTGATGGAGTAATTGACCTGGTAATTCCAGGCTTGCACTTACAAGTCTCAGAATTAGGAAAAGACTCAGGTCTGCCTTTGGAGTATTGATTTGAGCAATGCTACAACAAATTTACCAGATTTGCTTGCAAAAAAACCTTAGCAGGCACTTCATTGTTTAACACTAAAACACTTAACAGGCTTGAACTTCCTCAAGCTCAATCTTATACCCAGCTAATCTTAACTCAGCAAATCATGTATATCCCATTTGCCTGCCCAACAATTAGCCACATACTCCAGTTCTATCTACCAAACCGTCCCCTTCAGTCAAATGATAAATGACTGCTTACCATCCAAAACTCACAGACGGCTGCTTGGTTCAGTCTCTTTTCCAATAATATAGCTAGAACTTTGAATAGAATTTCACTATCAATCACACACCTTCATCTTTTCAACCATTACTAAAAGACTTCCTCTCTGCCTCTTGGATTTGACCCTGGTCCTCATATGGGATATAACTCTCTATCACCCTTCATCACCTTTTTATATCTCCACTTAAAGCACTAAATCACTTAACCTGATTTCCTTTCTAATGCTTTAGTTTATTATTCTTCTTAAACTACTATATCTACTTCTAATCAGCACAATCAAATTACCATTCCATTGCTACTTCTTTGCTAACACTTAAACCTGCTTATCTCCTCTAGTTCCTCACTTTAACATATTTCTTAAATTGCTCTACTATCCTATCTTGTAACATCTTTTTCTATATGTAAATGTGTTATTATAAGTATTGATTGCTTTAAATTTGTTACCTTGGACCTGTTCTCCCTGGGTCTCTGCTGAAAAAAAGAGCACCTATCCCTAGTCAGACCTTCCCAGTATACAAATGTTGATAAATAAATAAATAAAATAGCCTTGGGGAAAATATTGTGACTTTCCAAAATTCAGACTCCTTGTATACTGAAATTTGGCATGTTAAGTCTATGAGTTTATAACAGTATCTGTTTTGAGTTAATTACTCTCTGAATATTCTTATTACCAGTATTACTAGTCTCTAGCTAGATATTGGAATACCCTGATCATTACTATGTGTATATTGCATGTATACGATGTTGTTATTGATTGTATTGTTTGCCATTGTATATATAACAATTGTTCTTCATGTGACTCTGTTGTCAATATATTTTTGTGTGGAGCTTTCCTCCGCGGGCCTCCACTGAAAAAGGACCTGTGTCTAGTTGGAATTTCCCAGTAAACAAATATAAATAAATAAACACATTTTTTGTCAGAATACTTATTCTTCACTACTTATATTTTTCTTATATTTGCTACTTGTAAAATTACTCACTGTTTTTCAGTGGTTTTTGTATAGAATCTCAGAAATTATTTTCATTGTGCATTTATACAACAGCACTAAAACTTATGACCAACCCGCGGTAGTGGTGCTGCGGTAGCGTTGTCGCCTCACAGCAAGATGTTGTCGCGTTCGATTCTCAGCTAGAGCGTCTTCTGTGTGGAGGCATGCGTGAATGGGCATGCCTTCGTTGAATGTTGTGCATCAGGGCTGTTAACTCGGCACGTAAAAATCCACTACCAAAACATTAGCTGTGGCGACTCCTAACCGGGATAAGCCGAATGACACAACAATAACAACAACAACAACAACAACTAAAACTTATAACCAAATTACAGGAATGATCAGAAAGTATACATAACAATCATTAGTATAAGTTTTGGAACATCAGTTCACAGGCTTGTCATATTTTATAATAATATGAATTACGCAGAAAGTAAGTCATCAAACCACCAGCACCTTGCTGCTACCCAACCAGAGGTAGTTTAATTGTTCAACTTTTTAAAATGTCTAAATTCCCATGATTGAGATCATGTGACTGATATTTTAAAAAGTCAATAAGAAAGAAGACAACACAAAAAGCATTCTTGTAAGGGTGCAGGCCCCCCATATCCCATCCCCACAATCCCCACTACTTATATATTCCAACACTGAGACTTCACTACAGTAAGGAAGGACATATTCCCTGATCCCCTCAATGCCACAGTCTCAGTACAGTCTACTAGACTGTTATGGTCTTAACCATGAGAATTTGGACACCTAAACTGGACTCATCCATATGATGCACCTCCGGCTTTTAGAAAGACAAAGCAAGTTAGACTGGGGGTGAACTTCCCTGGTAATTCTTTCTCTGTCAGACGGTGAATTTTTGCAAAATTTTTCAATCGTCTGCTTTTCTGCAAGTCATGTGTCAAGAAGTCTTCCATGTGTGATTTTTTTAAAGTCCTGTTCTGTTTTTTTTCCTCATACCAGTTTACGGCCATCTCTGTGGAGACAGTATTCTGCCCTTTAAGTTCCCTGACAGTAAAACACCCCATATGCATCTTACATCACCACTGTGTCTAACTGCATTATTTGACACATGCATATTCACTCTTCAAGTTTCATTTGTGCACCAGGACTGCCAGTGCTTTGTTTCAAATGTGGGATATCAACCAATGATACTCATCTGTATTCTGCCGGCATACGTTATTATATTTCACATTCGTATATGTAGGGATGCTAGGCTAACCAGTGAACAGCAGGCATGTGATTCACAGTTCAGTGCACAGTGCTTCACCATGCTGCACTTCACTGACTCTGATAAAATTTGGTGCATTTTATTTATTTAAATTTACTTATAATTTGATTCTCATTCTAAAGATATCGTGGACAATTTGGCTGCAGCACTGCGGAGGGTATTTTAGTCTGCAGAAGAACTTTCTAAATGCTTTTGTAAAAAAATGTTTGATGTTCTTTAATTCCAAAGCAATAAAATAAGCCACCCTGCTCTTCAAAAGAGCTTACTACGAATGGAAAGCCTTTACACATATGGTAAATTTCTCATTTAAGTATATAGACCACTGCTGAAAGCTGCTAAAATCAATCTCATCAATAAAGAGAATTTGGAAAGTCCTAAAATGGAAAGCTTAACAAAAAGTAATTTCGTTAAGCACTAATACAAAACAGAAATGAAACACTTTATCCAAGCAGTCTATGAATTAGACAGGAGAACAGGTTGGGGATAGCATTGCCAAAAACAAAGTTGTCAATAAATAAAACTTGGAAAATATTAAAATGGCAAGTTTTAACCAAAAATGACCATTTTAGTTAGAAACTAATATTGAACAGAAATTAACCACATTATTAAAGCATCCCTGAATGTGCTGCCTGTGGGATAAGCCTCATAACACCCTTGGTTGGGCATTATTTACACAATAAAACACACCGTGCTGGGCATTATTGCTTGTGTAGTGACTGTCAATCAAACATGCTGCTGCTGCATGCTAAGACTGGATTGCAGGTGTAATTCGTGAAGTAGTACCAGTACATGTAGGTGACCTAGACTTTGGCAAGGGCTCTGACGTTGTCAAACACTGGAGGTTGTCAGGAAAACAGAAGGGCTTTTTTTCAGTCCAAGCTCCACAGCAGCTTGATATGCTGTTCTAAAGTGGTATATTCATTTTTCAGTGGGCATTACGTGTACATTTATACCTCACTGGAGAACTTTTGCCTCCAATCAGGATGCTGATGTACAGTTTACCCAGTCTCTAAATATTAGTAATGCATTAGCATAGTTTTAGAAAAAAAGCATTCTTAAATAATCAGCTGTTTATTTTTGTTTGGTTTATTTATTATCATGTGGTACATTTTATGTCACAGTTCACAATACATGTTGAATGGGATGTTCTTCTCAATATCGAAGTACCTAAACATCAAACCTTAAAAACTCAATCCAAAAGATGAAACATCAAAACACCAAAAATAAATAAATAAAACAGCAACTAATGTTTTTGCAGAGGGGCAAGCTAGAGTTTTCACCGTGCAAGCCGCCCTTCACCCCTATACCCCCTGCTAATTACATACACCAAATCTAAGAATCCACAGCAGCAGAGTAAGGGCAAATATCCTAATCCTGCTGCTCCATGACTTACCATACAGTAATGGAGTCAGAGTCGATTAAGTGATTATGTGATCAATTCTGCCAGCATTATACTCATTCGATACTACAAACATTCAATAATGTCAACCACTACTGTGGAACGATATGTGTGATGTGTCGTAGTTTCGTAGTTTGAGTAATAAATGTGCTCAAGCCTAATGGCCAACATGGAACACAGACTACAGAACATTTACTGGAAAATATATAAGGCCCTTCTCATTGATCTGTTTCTAGAAGGCAGTTACTGAATCTCAATAAATGGCACTTGACATTGACTTGTCCCAGTAGCTAGCTTAGAGAGAAAACTCTAGATAGGCTGGATTTTTCTTGTAGTTTTTACTGAATGGTGTATCTGTGTGACCCTTTTACCCTTTAGTTTGCATGTTATTCGGGATATTTTGCAGGAACCTTAATGTTTATGAGCACCAGCTGGGTTTAAAGACTCTGTTTTTCTGAAGTATAGCCAAACTATCCACTTATGTTGTGCTGATGTGGTCAATAAAAAGGCCGAAAATGCATCTCTACAGTTACTGAAAATTTGCTTTATTGGCCTGAATGTAGCCATAAAGACTTAAAAAGTAAAAGTCATACACATTTAGAAGCCATGCAGTTGAAACACTTGTTGTCCTTAAGCGATCATTTGCATATATCCCATGGGTCTCCATTACAGAAGGTTTAAGGTATCTCACAGTAAAAACTCTAGCTTAGCTGAGTTTTTCTTGCAGATTTTATTGAATGTCTTGTCTGTGTGACCTTTTCAACCTTTGGTTTTGATAACAGTTGTCTTAGAAGGAGTCATGAACCTACTACTCCTAAATACTTTGAAAGCAACAAACATGAACAAAGAGACTATTATCTCTCTTCAGTTTTTGCCCTAGTCACATAACTGAAACTATAGCAGCAATCTTAATACTCGATCGCTTAAAGCCATTAAATATGAGTAAAATGTTTTCAAGAATAAAGAGCCAAGTAGCTCAGGTGTTCCATATAATTAATTTCTTAGAAAGTTGGTAGGTTCCTAATTAATTACTTTTGAATTGATTACAAATTCATCAACTTTTCTTTAGTAGATGAGAAAAAGTACAGTTTTGTACCTACCATAAATGTAGATGTCCGATAGGTATGCATCTGCAGTCATAACATATGGGTTGTCCTGCCTCAGGCAGCCCTTCGGTCTGCTGGATTCCAAAGTCTGGGTCTGGCCTCGGCTGATGTCGCACTTCACCCAATGTCATAGCTCCTGGGGTATAAAGGCATCAGCCAACGCCATTTTCCTCAGTGTTTCTTGCCCCAGATGCCAGGTGCCCTCTAGGAAGGCTAAATTTGGATAAATGTAGAAAATTCCAAACAGTGGAAAGCAAAATATATATATACATATATACATACAAACAAATACACCATAATAGATTCCCCCAGCTAGCTAAAAGAGGGGTAAGTACCCTAGAAATACCACAGAGGGGAAGGAGGGTGGGTAATCCTGACTGCAGATGCATACCTATCGGACATCTACATTTATGGTAGGTACAAAACTGTACTATGTCCTTCAAGGATGCATCTGCAGTCATAACATATGGGTAGAATACCATAGCCAAACTGGGGGAGGAGGCACTAAGATAATGATGGTGTAGTTAAGATCCCCTGTAAAACTGCAGTTGCAAAACCTGCTCGGGATCTGGAGTATAAAGGAAGATTGTAATGCTTGGCAAATGTATGCACGGAGCTCCAAGTAGCAGCTTCTAAAATGTCTTTGATAGCCACTCCTCGTAGGAAAGCTGTAGTGGTGGCTGTGGCTCTTGTGGAGTGAGGCCTGATATTTTCAGGAGTTGTCTTTCCATGAAAAGAGTAGCAGAATCAAATGCAATTTCCTATCCATTTTGAAATTGTCTGTTTGGAAATTGCTTTTCCTTGCACTCCTGTTGCATATGCTACCAGAAGCTGGTCAGTTTTCTGCTGGTTTTAGTTCTGTCCAGATAGTGGCGCAGTTGTCTGTGTACATCCACGGTGTGCAATAGTTTTTCCCCCCTGTTCTGTGGGTTAGGGAAGAACGTGGGTAAATGAATAGCTTGGTTCAAGGATACCCTGGATACCACCTTTGGCATGAAAGTAGGATTGGTTCTCAGAGACATTCTATCCTGGTGAAAGATAAGGAAAGGCTGCACTGCCATTAATGCCTGTAACTCGGATACTCTTCTTGCTGAAGTGATTGCTAGAAGGAAAGCAGTTTTCCAAGATAAGAACTGTAAGTCTGCTGATGGTGCTGGTTCAAAAGGGGGAAGTGTTAATTTTTCCAGCACAAAATTGAGATCCCATGTAGGCAGAGGTGGTTTCCTTGGAGGTTTTACATTTTTGATCCCTCTTAAAAATTGTCTGAGGAGAGGGTGAGAGAAGATAGGAGGATCCATGTTGTACTCTGCTGAAATGGCTGAAGCATGAATCTTAATGGAAGAATAGGACAGGCCATTGTGGAACAGTTCTGCTAAGTATTCTAGGATGTGTACTAGGTTTGCCAGTGTGACATTTGTTCCCTTTGATGCACTCCAAATAAGGAATCTCTTCCATTTGGCTGAGTATGTTTTTCTTGTGGAGGGTCTGCGAGCCTCCAGGATAATGTCCTTGACCCTCTGAGATAAAACAGATTGATTTTGTTCTATGCAATTTTCCAGGCAGTTAGCTGCAGCGTTTTCAAGTTTGGATGCAGGGTCTTGTAGTTGTTCTGCGTTAGGAGTAAAGGCCATAGAGGTAGAGGCCATGAGTTCGCCCGAGACATGCTTCTCAGTAGCGGGTACCAATGCTGCCTTGGCCAGTCTGGAGCTATCAGAATCACCTTTGGCTGTTCCTCCCTGATCTTCAGTAGAACTTTGTACATCAGTGGGAGAGGTGGAAAGGCATAAACTGTCAGGGCCTTCCAGCTGAAAGAAAGGGAGTCCACCCTCCAGGCTTGTGGGTGGTATTCTCTTGAGCAGAATTTCTTCAGTTGGTGGTTGAGTGGGGAGGCGAACAGGTCTATCTCTGGCATTCCCCATTTCTTTGTTATGGTTTTGAAGATGTCTGGATGCAGCATCCATTCGTGAGCATCCGTGGTAGTTCTGCTTAAGCTGTCTGTTAGTGAATTCTCTTTTCCTGGTACGAATCTGGCCTGCAGTTGAATGTTGAGATTCAGGCCTATGTTCCACAGGTCCATTGCCATGCGGCAAAGATGGTAGGAATGCGTGCCTCCCTGTTTGTTGATGTACCACATGACTGTGGTATTGTCTGTCCTTATCAGCAGGTGTCCTTGCTGGAGGAATGATTTGAATGCCTCAATTGCATGCTTCACTGCCAGCATCTCCTTTAGATTTATGTGTAGATTCAGCTGGTCTTGAGACCATAGGCCTTGGATACACTTGTCTTCCATGTGTGCCCCCCAGCCTAGGTCTGAGGCGTCCGTGGTGATGGTCTGCCTTGGTTGTGGTTTGTGGAAAGGCAACCCTCTGTTGGTCTGGCAGGCCTGAGCCCACCACATGAATTCTTTTTTCAGGCATGGAATGATTGGTATCATGGTTTCTAGACTTTGCCTGTGTAGAGACCATACATTCCTTAGGTACCATTGTAATTTTCTCATATGCAGCCTGGCATGTGGGATCAAGATTTTGCAAGATGCCATGTAACCCAGGGCCTGCAGGACTTTCCTTGCAGTAAGCTGAGTTTGTCTTGTCAATGCCATGAAGTAGACTGGGAGTTGCTTTTGTTTCTCTTCTGTGAGAAAAGCCATCTGAGTTATTGTGTCCAGTTCTGCACCCAAAAATGTTATCCTTTGGGATGGCACTAGTCTTGACTTCTGTATGTTGACTGTGTATCCCAAGGCTTGTAACAGTTGTATGATATAGGTCAAATCCTGTATTATTTTTGTCTTGTTGTCCGCTTGTATTAGGCAGTCGTCCAGGTATGGGTAGATTTGAATTCCCTGAAGCCTGCAATGTGCAATTACTGATGCCAGGCATTTCGTGAATACTCTGGGCGCAGTAGATAAGCCAAAGGGCAATGCTGAGAATTGATAATGCTCTGATCCTGCAAGAAATCTGAGGTGTCTTCTGCAATCTGGTCATATAGGGACGTGCAGGTATGCCTCCTTGAGATCTAGAGTCACCAGCCAAGACTCCTTGCCCAACATGGGAAGAAGTTGCTGTAGGGTCAGCATCTTGAATTTTGGTACAATGAGATATGTGTTCAGTGCGGACAAGTTGGGAATAGGCCTCCATTGAGTTTCTTTTCTTGGTACAAGGAATAGTCTGGAGTAAAATCCTTGGCCTTGTTCCATAGATGGTACCCTTTCTATTGCTCTCATCCTTAGTAAGTTGATGATTTGTTTTAGAGCCTCTGACTTCTGGCTTGGTGGAAGGTTTGGCATTCCTCTCTTTTTTGGTAGAGTGTGGAAGTGAAACCTGTAGCCTTTGTCTATTGTTTGCAATGTCCATTTGTCTCCTGTAATGCAATGCCAGTTTTTTGAAAATAAAGCTAATTTTCCGCCCAAGGGTGCTTCCAGTTGTTCCCTGGTAGGCGGGATCAGAGCCAAGTCATTGTGTCTGTCCTGTGGAAGTGGTTGTAGTCGCAGCTGTGGCGGTACTCCTCTGGTTGGCAGGTTGCCATTGACGACCCCTGTAGGCACCCCTTGATTGACCTCTGCCTCTTGGTCGTCTATTTCTGCCTCTCTGTGCTCTGGAGGTGTCTGGAAAGGACCAATTTTTTGAAGGCCAGTTTCTGCTGAACCTCGGAGGTTGGACCT
Organism: Protopterus annectens; assembly: GCF_019279795.1. Classification (NCBI taxonomy): domain Eukaryota; kingdom Metazoa; phylum Chordata; order Ceratodontiformes; family Protopteridae; genus Protopterus; species Protopterus annectens. The sequence goes on from NC_056733.1 coordinate 495,850,476, forward strand.
GCAGAAAATCCTTGACTGTTTGCACAGATTTTGCTTTTTCTTCCACTTTCTTTAGAACCTCCTGTGCAGGGGAGCCAAATAAACTTTGTTTCCCCATAGGGGCATCTAGGAGTTTAGACTTGACATGGTCTGGCAAGGATTGCTCTTTTAGCCAGGCATGCCTTCGAATCACTGCTCCAGTCATAGCTGATCTAAATGAAGCCTCCAGTGCATCATAGCCACATTTTAAGAAATGATTACTGACCTGCTGAGAGTTGTGTACCAAATCCTGAAGGGACTTACGGTCTAAAGGGTCAGGAGAGGAAAGCTTTTTATTCAGCTGTTCTAACAAAAATTCCTGGTACTGTATCATGTGAAATTGACAGTTTAAAGCCCTGGCAGAAAGAGTAGCAGATGTATAAGCCTTTTTACCCCATCTCTCTAATGCTCTTGACTCTCTTTCAGAGGGTAGGGGGTTTTTGGCAGTGGCAGCTGCAACACCCTTTGGGCCCTGAGAAATAGTTTCTGGGTCTGCAGCATGGGCCTTATACAAGTGGAAATGAGAATCCGGGACCCTGTAATATCTGTCAGGTTTGGCAGGGGCCGGGGGAAGAGAATCAGGGGCTGAACTGGCATCATTGTATGCATCATCAACAACTGATAGTACAGGTGGTATGGCTAAAGGTCTATGCTGCGGCAAGTGTAAAAAAGTCCTTAGCCTTTTCCTAGAATCAGAAAAATCCTGACCCTGCCATTGAAAGTGTTTCCTCATTGAGTGTAGAGTCTCCCCAAAGGAAAATTCTTCTGGGGGGGAGGCAGAAGGAATTGAGTCTTCTGCATCCGAATCCTCATAAGGTGAGTATGGTCCTTCCTGATGGTCGGATAAATCTGATCCGTCTGAGGAATAGTCAGAGGAGAGAGGTTCAGGGGGATCAGTCCTAGGCCTTTTTTCAGGAGGAGGTTGTGAGGCCCCGTCTGGGTGAGGTTGGGATCCCCTAATCAGAGATATAAGGTCCTCAGCAAGGCTGAGAATCTGAGAACTTGAGGAAGGTCTGTGAGAGGAAGCTTTTGTTGGTAAGGCCTTGGAAAGTTTAGTTGCTTTAGCCCTGGAGAAGGCCTTAATAGACATAGAAGCAGGGGGTCTAGCTGCCCCATGTGCAGGAGTAGAGATGTCCAACGGAATGGTGTCGGACAATTCTTGTGCGCCTGCTTCTTCGGTAGGAATTTCTGTAGCCGACTCAGCCGGGGCCTATGTGGCCTCGGTTGTCGGAAGCATGCTATCGGCAGAAGGAAGAACTGAGGATTCGGTTTCAGCCGAAACCGAGACACTCGCGGTAGGCCTAACCGTGGTTTCGGCTGAAACCGCGGGCCGCGAGTGTCGGCCCTTTTCCTTGCGTTTTTTGGCTAAATGTATAGTCGGAGTCTCCGACTGCATTTTATATGCAAAAGCGGTACCAAAAAACTCTTCTGCAAACTCCGACTGACGTCTAAGTGTCCGTCGGTTGAAGGAAGCACAGGCTAAACAAGCTGATACGTCGTGGTCTGGGCCTAAGCAAGGAAGGCAGTAAGAGTGGAAATCCTTATGAGGTATTTGTTTCCCACAAGTTAAACAATTATTTACTTTGTCTGACATCGGCTGAGGCAAGAAAGAGTCCCCAACGGGGTACTTAGCTTTTTTAGAAGTCTTCGGTAGCTGAAATCTCTGGATCTGACCGACCGGCACTTGCGAACAGCTTCTGCTTTGGGCACCGCGCGGCAAGAAAGACTGAGGAAAATGGCGTCGGCTGATGCCTTTATACCCCAGGTGCTATGACGTCGGGTGAAGTGCGACATCAGCCGAGGCCAGACCCAGACTTTGGAATCCGGCCGACCGAAGGGCTGCCTGAGGCAGGACAACCCATATGTTATGACTGCAGATGCATCCTTGAAGGACATCTTGCTTTTATACTCAGTGGTTGGTTTGATGTAGCATATGAATAATCCTATCTTGTCTGACAAGAGTCTTAGTGTCAAAGGATTTAAATATCAAGCCCATAATTCTCAAAGCAGTGGTTATTATACAAAGGAAAATTATGCATGAAAGAAAGTTCATTATTTATATAATTACATTGGCGCATTATGGACTCAGTGACTTCAACCTCTGTTTCATCAATTTTAACACTCCATTTCATTTTAGATGGGCTAAAGTGCAGAACATTCTATTTGTTAGTATTTAAAAGTAGGTCGTGATCATTAATGCACTCAGTATGTAAATACTGATCTAAGATTCCATGTATTCTTTACATGAAATGATGGACAAAGCTTCGGTGTTCTCATCCAGTGAGAGATAGAGAACAAAAGAAATGAAAGAATGTGTCAACTAAGAGAGTGCCAAGCACTGATCCTTGGAGTACTCCATCGCTTACAGTAATCCTGGCAGAGATATTTCCTAGAATTTTAACCCTCTTTCTCCCATTCCATAACATTTTCTTAATCCATTTTAAGTATCCATAAATTTACCTTTCTTCCTTCCTTCCACCCTCTTAGACATTTTTATCAAAAATATTTGCAAGACTTAAATAAGTGACTACCACCGAAACCACTACTGAAAGCTTAACTCACTGGCTTATAGAAATCAGACAAACAAGTCAATATGGACCTTCATCTCATAAACCCATGTTGTCTTAAATGAACTAAAGTGCAAATAAACATTATCATTTTTTAAGTAAAGAAAGTAAATTTCATTTGAAATGGTTGCTGAAGATAGCTGTATGGCTAATTGAATGTTGCTGCCCAAATTTATTTGACGACTCCCATATTTTGCAATAATCTTAAATACTGAATAGGCTCTAGGCATGGCATGCTCCATCTGTGAAGCTCTAATGTGAAGAATAACAAGATTTACTAACTTATTTCTAAATTTAAATATAAAATACCCACAATGCTTATCGTTACTTGTACATGCTAGTATTTTGAATGTTAATCAATAATCTTTTCACATTGTCTTCAGACATTTCCAGGCAGATGTTAATACCCTCACTGTCCCAATCATAGAAAGACTTGAAAAATAGTTGTCAAAATGCTTGTCATATCTAAACGATCCCTAACTATTCAGTTGCCAAACATTAATGGTCTGACCTTAAAAATGACATGATCAAAACCAAAAAATGTGCACTCAGACAAAAAATAATAAACCACAGGCTACAGGTTCGAAATAAAACTTTAATTTTCTCTAGCGCTTCTATCAAAGACCTTCAAGGAGTAACATACCATATTCCAAAGAAACCATTTATATACAAATTCAGTACAAAAATTATTCCATTATACAATTAGATAATTATTAAAAATTACATGTTGGTAGATGGCATACCTAAACAGTGATAATAATTTGTTGAACTGGTGCTACAGTTCTATATTGAGTGATCTGTAACTGGAAGTTTTAGTGCTTTGAGTGGGACATACTGTCTTTGTCCTTTATCCACAGATGTATGGCTTTGCTGTTAGAGGGGTTGGTGAGGATAGTATAGAGGGATGACCAGACGGAAGTGCAAAAAGGCCTGTTACCAAGCCCAAACATTGTTTTTAGATTTTTGCTACCTTTCATCAAACTGCATTTTTCAGCTAAATAACACAACTTCAGTTATTTTTTTGTTCTGGTGTCTGATGTTATCATATAAATCTAGCTGCATCTTACAAATCTAACAATGTCATTTATGACACAGTACCTTATTAGACACTTACAATAATGTTAAATAATGTGAGTTTTAAAAAATAATGATTATGAATGGACAGGTTAGTGTGTAAAGAGAAGGGAATGGTATTGGCAAAGTCAAAGAAATTGGTCCAATCAATCACAAAGAGTAGAGACATGCATGCAAATAACAATATAAAACAAAATCAAAAAGTAATGTCTCCATGACCAGCTCAAGTTTTACTTGCTTCAGTACCACATTTAAATAAAAATGGAGAGTGATAATTTAAATAAATACAGTGAGTGATACTCTATGAGTAGTAGATTTAAGTATCACCTGGGTCCTTATTGTTTTCTCCTTTGGTTTGTGTGAATTTTCATAAGTATGCATGCCTCTGCATCTGTACATTCGTAGTTTTCCTCAAAACATAAAAAACACCATTATAATGCCATTAAATGAGTGTGGCCCAAATACAGATCTTGGTGTCTACAGATCCATTAGTTTCCCAATCCTCATATGTAAGGCTATAGAAAGTATTGCCGCAGGCATCATTGATCTGTGTATTGAAAATATCTTAAAATTGTACCCTGATTAATTCTCCTTTGTCTAAGGAAAATTCTTCTTCTTCTTTAATCTAATTAATATCTTTGAAAACCAAGGAAAGCAATGGCCAGAAGTTATGCAGTACATTCAGCATATCTAGTCCTGGCCGAGGCCTTTGACACTATTTAACATGCAGGCAGCACTGACAGACTTATAAATCTGAATATAAACCTTATGTTGTGTAGTTGTCTGACAGAACCTATGTGGTTACAGCTGCATGTGCCACTTCAGAAAGCAAAAAGTCACCACTGGTATATCCCAGAGGTCACAAAAACACTTCAGGCGTATGGTCATCTAACTTTGCAGATGATTGCAAATGGGTTGTTGTTATAGGTTCAGAGATTCATTCCACTAAGGTAATGACCCTGGAGCCATTATAAGCCTAGCCATGCAAAAACCCCGAGTACCCTAGTCTACCATAGTTAAATGGTCATTGTTTTCATAGCAATACGATGATCAGCACCGAGGGTCCTGCCATGAGGGCCATAGGTGCAACCACCAGGGTGAATTTGTGGTTTCCCATCCAAGTGTCAAGGTTGCACTTAAATAGGGTTATTAAGGAGCTCTGCTTCACAAGAAGTGGGAGTTTTTTTTCCAGAGGAGCGGCAATCTCTGGGAGACATATCTGTCTCTTGTGCAAGTTCTATTAAAGTCATAGGCCAGGATGAGATCTTTGTAGCCAGCAACTCTTGTCCCATTTAATTTGTGGATGTGCATTTCCATTAGGGCAGGGAGAGACAGCTCTGTAGGTGAGGCACAGGTCGCATCTCAGCAGCCCGTACAATACAGACTACAGTGATAGGGCTTTCAGTCTTTCCATGTAAGTCATGTCTTGGAGGCCTTGATATCTCTTGGTTAGAAACCTCTGTGGTCTCTCCAGCTGATGCAGGTGTGTTGTGAGATACATACAGAAGAGAGCATTGTACTCAATCAGTGGTCTGATAAGGACCAAGTACAGGGGAGTAATGACCTCCATGGTCTTGGATGTGATGCCCTTATTTATGAGCTGGACAGTGTAGAAGGCTTTCTTTACTACTGTGGACACATGGTGATCAAAGTTTGGATTGCTATCAACCTGCATTCACAAGTCACGCACCACCATGTTTGAGCTTAGAGGGGTAATGTCTATATAGTAACTGGCAGGGGCTACTTCCCTGCCAAAGGGGATAATGAGGCATTTTTTTGCATTTAGTTTTGAGGTTTTGGATGTAGCTAAAGAATGCGTTATGATTGTCTTTAGCAAGGGATGCCAGTATATTCTCATAACTTGCTTTAGAGTAATTTACAAAGTTTCTGATTTGCTTGTTTAGGCTGTGTAGGGTAGTCTTCCTTTGCTGAGTATGTTCCTTGCTGTTTTTAGATATCAGTTTCTTTCTTTTCTTATATAACTTACTTATACTTGCAGTCCACCAGGGTGGCTTGTTTTTACAAGAGGACCTGGTTTTAGTCCTGTCAGGTACTGCAGAGTCAATGCATTTACTTAAGTGGCTACATAGGGCATTTGGGTACTTCTCTGCATTGGAGTCATTGTTGCTTGTGTTAGCAGGGACTTTGAAACCACTTATACCATTGCTCAGGAGGCAATAGTTTGCTCTGGAGAATTTTTTATTTTTTTGCTCCTGTAGGGGTGTCAGGTTTGATCATTACTTCCAACAACACAGATTTATGGTCTGACTTAACTCGGGAGGGCATCACACTGGGGGTAGTGCAGTAGCCCCACCATGGTGCTAAGTACTAGGTCTAGGACACTTGAGTACTTTGTCGGGGTGCAGACTAATTGTTCCAGTGCATTTGAGTTAACAAAGTCCAAGAATCACAGTGCAGTCATATTTGTACTCATGTAAGCTATCCAACTGATGAAAGGGTAGTTGACATTTGGCTGTATACTGAGAGATTCAAGCGGGTCCAGGTAGGTGGTGTGTTTGCTCTTGATCATGGTGGGGGGCCTGTAGCTAACTATGATGTGGTAGGGTGTTTTGCCTATAGTTATTTGGACCTGGTGTAGCTCAAGAAAATCATACTGTTTTACCAGTCATGAGGTGTATTTAGATTTATTGAAAATGGTTACACCTCCACTTTGGTTCTTTTATACTTGTTTTGGGGTCTGAACATGTGGAAAGTATTGTAGCCCTGCATGGTCAGGGTACTCTCTGTGGCTTTGATCCAAATCTCAGTGACTGCACAGATGTCAGCATCTTCCAAGGTGAGGAGTGCATCCAGGGAGTGCAGCTTAATGTTTAGTCTTCTAGCATTAGGTAGCATGACCTTGAGTTTGTCTCTAGAGAATTTTTCTAAGTCAGAAGTTTTATTGTTTTGACATAGCCTAAAAAAGGCTCTCTGGGTGAGGCAAGCGTCTTTGCCAATATCCTGAACCCTTGAGGAGAAAGGTGAAGGCCATCTCTGGTGAAGCATCTAGGTCTGTCTACCATGTCTTCCCAGGCTGACAGATACTGGATCCCCTTGGAGTGACACCAGAAGCTAAGCCAATTGTTAAAATCAATAATTTTTTGTCTGTAATGTGGCATCATCCTAGTTGAAGGTAGAATGCTACTTAAGGCTAGGGACATACCTGCCTGACACACATAATCCGAGAGCGCTATCATGTCCCTCTTCATATAGTCCCGAGAGGAAGGTCTGAAGTTATTCACTCCAACATGTACTATGACTAAGTCATAATGGTAATTGCTGCTGAGTGATTTGAAGTGTGTGTGTGACTTAGCGGATCCTTGCACCTGACAGGCAGCTGGCCATCACCTGCTCCTTGTCCAGGTTGGTGAGAGGGACATCTGTGTGGCAAACTCTTGCGTCACCTATGAGTAAGAAATTTGGTTTTGAAGTGTTTTGCCTTAGGTGTTTGATTGCTGACACACTGTTGTATGTGTTATTATATGTACTGGTGTATTTTGTTCATGTACCAGCATGTGATGGTTGTCTGTGTTTGGGAGGTCTCTGGTCTTTTGGTAAGCTCTTGGTGAGTACCTCCACATATGTGGGTTTATGTGTCTTCACTTTATCTTGTGCAAGAGAAGAGGTGTGTGAGCTGGCAACCTTTTTGATGTCTTGTTTATTGTTATGTGAGAGGAATGATTCAAGTTTCATGGTATAGTAACATCTGTCACATACTGTATTTGTTTGCTTTAGGAGAAGGTGGTTGCCAGTATACATGCTACAACTGCTGCATTGCCTCAGAATGTCCATGTAAATCAGGCTGGCTGGAGAAATGTTATGAAACTGACTGTTTGTAGCAGTAGATAATTCTTGCTTTGGGGATGACAAAAGATCAGCTGTTGCTCTAGGATTAGCACAGCGGGACTTAACACTATATAGGGTTAAGATGAGCTGCCTGGAGGGCAAAAAGGGTTTCAGTGAGTGGTGTATAGTGAAAAAATGTGATTCTAGGCATTTGCATCTAAACAAGGCACCACTAATCCCGCTGAAATGCGGTGCTTAAATACAAATTAATTTAAAGAGTTCTAACACAATCTACCAAATAGAAAAGACCCCACAGAGCCTTTATTCTGGGTCTATATTAAATTATCGAATGGAACGAATGTCGAATGGCCGGATTATCAAAAGTACCGTTCATCAAGTTCTGGTTTGTGTGATTGGGGTGCAGTGAAGATCAGTAATTTTGCCCTTTCCACACTGTAGTGCGATCTCAGAGTTGGTATATATAATTAGCAGGGGGTGTGGGGGGCGCAGCCCCCCACAAAACCAAGTAATGTGAATGTCACTTTCGATATTTCGGCGGTTCGACATTCATTCTCTTTGATAATTTAATATAGACCCTTTATTCCAGCAATCTCCAACTCAGATGGGTCCTGAGCTACACACTTCGGGCACAAGGGTGCAGGGGGCCCATCTTAGTGTAAGATGGCAGGTTTTAGTGCTCAAGTTGAGAACTACCCAACTGTATTTAATGTCTGCTTATTTGTTAGAATTTGAATGCTCTGTGTACTACCCTGTCTCTTAAATGTCTGTTTTCTTACACCTTCATTGAGTCTCTTGTCCCCACTGTTCATAGGTTTGAATCATCTATCCTACACTAAAACCCTAAGAATCTACACACCTGGTGAAAGGACCCACTGCAAACAAACCAAACCAACTCCACTTTAGAAAAAGACTTGCCGTCTTACTTAAGAACCCAGTTCACTAGGAGGCAAGGAAGTATGTGTTATCACGGGTTGGGAGGGTGGCCTAATGGTTAAGGTGTTTGCCTTACAAACACAAGGTGCAGGGTTTGAGTCTCACAAGGGATAATTGGCTAGGCTTAAAATGGCTCTCAAGGTCAGTTAGCTTAGTACTAACCTATGAACCTATGAACCTAACAGAGTAGTAATTTTCAGCACTTGCTTAATATCTGGTGCTTGTATGATACGCTACCTAGCCAAGATACCCAACAGCCATACTCCCCTCTTTATTCCCTAAATACTTATATATATGTTTTCTCATTTCTTACTCTTGTGTTGTCTCCTGTAATTTATCGACAGTAGCACTCGTAAACCCTTTACCTTTTTATCTCTGCTCCTTTGCATCTGTTGCATTACAATATCTGACCACTAGATGGCAGCCTAAACTAGGATAGCCCCTTATACATCCATCCTTCCCTGTTTTTTTTTCCTTTGAAATAAAAGCTCTGTTCCAGGATTGAGGATTTCCCTCCTGCCCTATCTTCCCACTTTACCATCTTCTTTCCACTAGCTTTGCTCTCAGCAACCACTTACTTTCTCTACATTGTTTCCTCCTTTCTTTGCCTATCCTTCCTAACTAAGGCACCAAGTAGTTAGCTGTTTGCTGATTGTTTCCTTCTCTTCCCTGACTTTCTCAGTTACCTGTCTGAATCCGCTCCATTCGCCCTGTGGGCTCAATCCGCTCCCCTACCCTACCCCCAATTCTCACCCACCCCCAGTGTGCCTAGCCACACCCCTTCTCATTTTCGTCCTATCACACATCACCTCCACTTTATAGCCCTACCCCTTACCTCTACAGGTCCCTAATTAGATAATTACTTTTCTTGTAATACTCTCTAACCTCTCCCCACCCCTTCCTGTTTTGCTTATATTCTACAGCTTCTCTCTTACAGCCACCTTTATTTCACTAAATTGTATACAGCTTCTTTCTTATAACCAACTTTACTTTACTTAATTGTACACCACTTCCCTCTACCTACTCTTCTTCTTTAAGCACTCTCTCCTTTCCCCCACCTGTAGTTTTACTTACTGCACTCCTTCCATCAATATACCCAAACACACAAATCTATACTCACAAACCTACTACTCTTAACTTCAACTCTTACTTCTCTCACAATACCATACATATTAACCTTGTTTGAATACTTCTTTCTTCCTGAACACCACCACCCCTACCAGCAAACTCTACCAATTTCTCCGATAAACAACCTCAACCACAGTAACATAACCTCCACTTCTATCTATATATTACCAAAATACCATAGAGCTACCCATGTTACTTACTTTCATATAAAAAATGCCCAAACAATTTCTACAAAATCCTTAAGTTTATACAATATCCTCACCAACACCCCCTATTAGATGGGTATATTCATCCTAACCCAGGCCCCAATACTGACATTCCCAATAACCTACACAACCTAACATCTCCTCCGATCACTACTTTAAATAGACCCTCTAACTCCCTCCTAATAGCTCATCTTAACATCCGTAGCATTAACAATAAAATTGCCCACCTACATGCACTCTTAGATGTGCACTCATTCGATATTCTCTGTATTACAGAGACATGGCTAAAGCCCTCAACTTTAGACCAGGAGATTACACCTCCTGGATATAATATCTTAAGACTTGACCATAAAACCAAAAAGGGTGGAGGTGTAGCCCTTCTGTATAAATCAGAACTCCAAGTTTCACCCTTCAATGTGCTCCCACCATCAGATACCAATTCAGAAACTCTTAGTGCCAAACTTCAAATCAACAACTCCAAATCCATCTATCTAATTTGCACATATCTCCCCCCTGGAAATAATATCAACACTCTTGAAAACTTACTTAGTTACCTCTCTACGCACCTACCTCAGGAAACCATTGTATTAGGTGAATTTAATATAGACTGGGCTACCTGCAGTTCCCTTAATCCTCCCAATCATATAACTCTTTACGGATTATCACAAATTATAACCACTCCTACTAGAATCCATAAGCCAAACAGCAAGGAAACCACTCTAGACCCACCTTATCTTTACCCTGTTCTATGCTTCGGCAATATATACCAATCTATCAAAAAACAACCTCACCAAACTTTCCACCAGTTAAAATTACATAGCCAGATTTGCCACTGGCACCACCTTTAGAACTCACCACTGTCTTAACCTAAAACAACTGGGATGGCTAGAACTGCAGAACCAACTACTTTATCAACAAATTGTTATCACCCAAAAGATCCTTTACCACCCTAAAAATACCCCTATCCTCACTAATCTGATTTCACCCTACAAAAATCTTGCTATACTACGCTCAGCTAATAAGCTTCTAGTTTCCACTATTAAATCAAATAACAAAGCAGGAGATTCACTTTTCACCAACATAGTAGGGAATATCTGGAAGTAGCTTCCTACTGAACTTTCCTCCCTTGCTTCCACTATTCTTTTTAAAAAGCATCTGAAAGAATATCTTACAACTCACTGGCTGTGTCCCTGCTCTAACCCAGACTGATATCTCTTTCACCTCCTGCTCTCGCTATACATCTCTACTTTACTGTTTTATCTCACCTATCTGTAGTACTAAAAAAAAAAATTCTTTAATTTCATGTTTTTTGTTCTCTGCATTTAATCTTGTAAAACGTTTGTTCTGACCTATCTAGCTAATGCACTATGTAGCTAATGTACTGTAATCCACTTGACTATTACTATATATTGTATTCTTTGTCACTGCTGATGCTTGGAGCTTTTCTCCCCGGGCCTCTACCGAAAATGGACATATATCCAGTTAGACTAGCCCGGTCAACAAATGTAAAATAAATACATAAATAAGTGATACCAAACAGTTTAGATTCGGCAAGGCTGAATCTAGCCTATGCTATTTAAGTCAGGTGAGGCAAAATATACAAGTGCAGAATATAACAGTCACATCAGTAAAAACAGTATAAACTGAAGCAACAGTTCAGTGAAATACGTTACACAAGTGCAAAAAACAGGCTTAAATTCTACTTATTTGTTGAAGATTTCAGTTATTTGATCTTCCTCTGACTGACAATTAATCCAACATGGTTTAGACTTTGTTAACAATTGGTGAAGGATAGTGGTCTCAAATTAAGTGTGAAAAAATATAGCATAGTTCATTTTGGTAAACAAAACATCTGCACATACCATAACAGTGACTAGTCTCCCCATCAGACATCGTCATAAGGGATGTAGGAATTTTTGTTCATAATTCCTTATTGTTTGAAAATCATGTCTCCATAATAGCTGGGAAATGATTCGGGCTAGCACATCTAATTTCCAAAAACATCTCTTCTAGATCAACAGACATCTTATGTCCACTTTATTCATATCTTAACAGACACACTATTGAATATAATGTATCTTTAGGTATATATTTGTGTAAACATATCACTCAGCTTGAGAGACTCTCAGTGATGCAGAACTAAAATGATAAATGGCCGCATGCTTATTATTTATCAGAGCAGACTGGCAGCCCTCTCTATGTACTCAGTCTCTTACAGACTTCTCCATGGAAATCTGAATCTAGCCATTCGAGCCAAGAAAGATCCAGACATCTTTAAAGTCATATTCCTTTGCTGAAAAAAGGTACCTAAAATACCTGTTTAAAGGAACTTAACCTTCATTAACAGATATATAAGACACAGTGTGACAGCTCTATATCGTAACATATCCCTTACCTCGGGAACAAACTTCCACTACATGTCAAGGAGAATAGCATCCTTGCCATCTTCAAGGTAGACTTAGATAACTAGATGGGCAGCCTCAAATTTTCCACTGGTTTACCTTGTCCTGTCTTGTCTTGTCCTCCCTAAGCCTACAGAGAACTTTTGAGTGTGGTTTTTGGTTAGGGCTGCAGTAGTCTACAGACTGATTACATAGTACTTTGCCTAACCTGTGAACCAGAAATTTATTTCCAAAGACATGTGAGAATAGTTAATCTGTTCAATGCAAGCTCTACAGCAAGTACTAGGATAACTAGGAGGGTGTGATACATTTGAACGTAACTTCACATTAAAACAGTTATTTAAATTACGTGTCCTACGGCACACGTTGCAAACAAGCTTTTTGACTGGAGGCTATTTCTGACTGATCAATTTGCGGTCAACTTTATTATGTATGCCTAATTAAAATAATAAAATAAATGTTAATGACGCCTATGTAGATAATACTAAAACAGATACAAAGAACAGAAGTGATTTGTACAAGGACTATAAAAAGAAACTAAAGAATATTAAATGAAATTTGGGGTAAATTGACTTAATGAATATTAAATGTAGGTATTATTTCAAACAGACAGATGCAAACTGAAGAGTTCATTCCTTCCCTCTACCACCAGCATAAAGCTGGCAAAATAATGAATTGATAAGACTTTTAATAAATTTAATTGGGCAAATGGATCCACAAGAATATATGACAAGTCATGCAATAATGGCACAATAATTGCTTAGTTTAAAACACTTGCACAGCACAGTGGACTTTTATGTCAAATATAGGCACAAATCTTAAATGGAAGAAAGGAAAGTAGATGGACAAAATGCAATGAAACAAATACGTTTAAACATTTAGAGATGAAGTGGTACCCAAATGGATCTAGGTAACTGCATATGCATTTACTTATCTGCTACATACATGATAAAGGGATTTTTTAATTCATTTTTTTACAAAGACATTAAAGATTTTGTTTGGTGAACTATGCAAATCCATTTGGTTGAACAGTGAGTTTAAAAATAAAATTGTAAGCAAATTGAGCAACGGCTAGTAATAAATTGTACAAAAAAATGCAAGTTGCTGCACAGGTTAAAACAGCACTGTCCAAGGCCAAAAATACAGCTTCTATGGGACCTGACAATACCCTGGCTGTGTTCTACATGAAATACAGAGTAAAATGGCACCTCACCTGGGTACCCTGTTCAATCGCAGCCTCACCTCAGGCTTCGTCCCTACTGAATGGCACACTTCTATAGTCATCTCTCTCCACAAAGGAGGAGTGAATACAGACCCTGGGAACTATCGCCCTATTAGCCTGACAAGTCTGATATGCAAAGCTATGGAACGCATCATCATGGACCTAATAAACAAGTATGTAGGGAATCTCCAAACTCTGGATCCCACACAGTTTGGTTTTGTGAAGGATAGATCATGCCTGCTCAACTTGGTTGACTTCTTTGAGTCAGTCACCAGATCTGTGGATGAAGGCAAAGTGGTTCATACAACCTACCTTGATCTGGCCAAGGCCTTTGATACCATTCCCCACTCAGGAATCACAGAAAATCTCACTAAGCTAAGCATCAACTCCTATATCAATAGGTGGGTTGCAAACTGGCTCACAGATAGAACCCACAGTGTGAAAGTAGATAACTCTAAGTCAGACTGCTGACCAGTCACAAGTGGAGTCCCACACAGATTGGCCCTGGGTCCTCTTCTGTTTGGTATCTACTTCTCAGAAGTCCATGCCAACACAAAGGGACTCTGGCTGACAAAGTTTGCAGACAATTTCAAGTTAAGAGCCATTATTAACTCCCCAAGTGATGCTGCCATCCTACAGAAAAGCCTCACTGAGACCAATGATTGGTGTCAGAACCATGGCCTTAAGCTCAATGCCAAAAAATGTGTTGTCATCCCCTTTGGGAAAAATCCAGTTCCCATGAATTATCACATCGATGGTAGTCCACTGAATACAGAAGGCATTATAAGAGATCTGGGAACACAGGTTGACAGCAACTCTCTTTTGACCAACACATTGCCACTGTGGTCAGAAAGTCCTTCTATGTGGCACATCTCATTACTAAGGGTTTTGCATCCAGGAAGAAAGAGGTCATTGTCTCCCTCTACTCTTCCCTCATTAGGCCAATCATTGAGTACAATGCCCCATTTGGCATGTACATCACTAGGCACCTACAACAACAGGAGAGGGCAAAAAAGCACCTCACAAAGAGGATCCTAGGCCTTAAACACTTGTCCTATATGGACAAACTCAAAAAACTCTAACTATTCTCTGTCTCATATCACTTACTTAGAGGCAATCTCTGCTTGACTTAGAAAGCCATGTTTGACCCAGCTCTGTTAGAAATGCTGCATCTAAAGAAATCCTAATCCCTCCACACCACACGCTCCAGAGACCTCAACTTCATTACCACAATCAACAGAATGTGCTGGAGGGACAGGTTCATAACCCAGAGACTGCCATGACATGGAATAGACTTCCCATACATGTCAAACAGAGAACCTCACTGGCCCTTTTCAAGAGAAATCTTGATTAGTGGATAGGAAATAGAAAATTCACCCCGGGGATCACTCCAGTGGCTCTTCTCGACAGAGGCACTTGGAACTAAGGTCAGGTGGCATGATGCCAGGGTAATCCTATAGGCTAGGCTTGTAGAAACTCCAGGGCCTTTTGCCTAGTACACACCTATGAACCTGTGCACCTAAGTGGATGGCTATATTGACATTAAGTACATCTGTGGCCTATATGGCTCTTAGACAATTGACATAAATTGTGTTTATCATTTAGTTGTCTGATGTTCCTCATCATGTGATCCATTTTGGTTGACAGAATTTCATTAATCTAAAATATATTAAAGATTAGGCCACAATAGAAGAAAATCTTAGACAATTATTTAAAAATAATGAATTTAATTGTTAGGTGAATTATCCCAATATGAAAAAATTCCATCCAAAAGTTCAGGCTGGATGTTAATTCCTGAAAAGATAAATGATTATGCATCTTTCTTCACAGAACACCACCCTAAACATATGAGAATCACAAAGCTCTATCTTGTTTCTGAGAATAATCATTTATTTAAAAATAATCAAATCGACCAAGTATGCTGCAATTAATTCACACAGAAATTAAATGACAAAGCATAAAAATGACACCGTTCTGAAATTAAAAATTACCCATGTCTACAAATGACAAAACTACTTTATAACCATTTCTAAAGGTAAAGGTAAAACTACTCTGTATCTCAGTTTTAAAAATGAAATGTTCAGACAAGCCCATCGTGGCAAAAAATGAATTCAAACCTGCAAGTAACACAAGTACATTATATTGTAATTCTGAAAAATGTATACATGTTAGCAGCAATATTTTTAATACCAAACTTAATAAAAAATAAATTGAAAGCAGACAATGTAACACAAATTGCTTTAAACAGTGGAGCATTCAGTTGTAAAGTAAAATGTCTTGACTCTATATGATTCTGACTGCCCCCTCCCCCCCACCACTGGCCCAGTAATCAACAAGCCTCAGTCCTCACCACTGGCAACTGTGGGGGATGTACACACTGGGAGGATCACAAGTACACACACAGTAAAGTGCAAGCTCCCTTAAAGGCACGCAGAGACCACAGTCAGTCTGTGGCTGTTTTTAACCTCTTTCTCGAGATCCCCAAAAAGACTCCCCACTGGCACAGATATAGAGTTGAGATCTCAGCTGAGTGGCCAAGCCAGGACATCCAGCACCCTCTCTGTCCAAACAGTGCTTTGTGTCCCTGGCCAAGTAGCTGACACACACACACACACACACACACACACACACACACACACACACACACACACATACTCTTTGAGATTTGATTTATACATAAACATACACACATGCACCTGGGAAAGGCTGGCACAGGTTTACTAGCTATGCCCCCTTTTGCCCAGACTATAAGGTAATTATCACTGCCACCAGCCAACTCTTTATCAGCTACTTTAAGACCCTTAACAAATGGTGTCCAATTTTACTGTGTAATGTTAATATTAATCCAAATGTTAGTTTGACCAAGAGCATGGCTATCAAGAGTACCCACACAGTGTCTCCAAATAAATATGCAATTACTCCCAGAACTTAAATATGTCCACAAATATCAGCCACAATGAAAGGTTATTTAATAATGAATAATAAAAGAACAAGAAAATAGTAAATACAGTTACATCACAGTTCAGAATCACAGGAAATATTTAAACAACATTGCAGGACAGTCTCAAATAAATAAAGAAAACATCTAAGCTATACTTCACTATATTCCTGTCTGTATCTAAGAGAAATTACTGTACCCTAGTTAACTTATTTACTGAGCCAGACAAGACAGATATGGTGAATGGGTTTTCCAGCCAATGTTGTCAGGTCAAAGACAAAATACAAAATGCACAGCCCCTCTCTCAGAGAGTTCTTAAATTAATATTTCAGATATTATTGCTGGATTAGGCTGGCAGCATGACATCACTTCTTGGCATCTATCAGTTCCCTGGCTCACAACCATTGATTTTAGCATTGACCTGCAAAAACACATAGACCTTAGGCCTTCTGGCAAATGGTGGAAGTCGTAAAATAATTTACATTCCTTCACATTTAAAAACAATAAAAAAAAAGTCTAGTTCTATACATTATGTCTCCTGTTGCACTGAAACTGAAAGAAAACACCTCTTTTATTACATGGTTATAAAGTAATTTAAGTTTTCAGCTATTCTTCTGAAGTTCACTTTTTGTGTTTCAGTCACCATTGTTAAAATACATATACATCTAAACAGTTACAATAGTGTATATAAATTTCTGCTCAGTATTTTACAAAATATCGCTTCCACACACATCTGTACAATTTGATATACAGTTCTAATACAGTTGTAATGCAAGCAATTGCATCATTCACAAATGACATACAACCACTTACAAAATTCCAGATAGCTGAGCTGTCATTATTTCCCTTTGTCACAAAGGTATAGAGAATAATGTTTTTACAGTCAAATAAAGCAGCAGCAAAGTATATCATGTCTATAAATAAACCACTGCCATAACTTAATAGTAATCATTAATACTTTCAGTTATTTCTCTTAAATGTTGCTGAAGTATTATTACCTTACCAGTGCTTGAATATATCCACTTGCTGATATAAATCTAATGTACCAAAATAAAATAAAACAACTTAGGGTCCAAGTAAATAGCACCTGTACTCCCCTGCAGCAGCAGTGAACAAAGTGAACCAACTCACTATGCAGATAAGAATCTTTAACAGTCACATAGATTAAGCACTTTCATCTGCAAACCGCAGACTTCATCAGAATCTGTTAAAAAATGCCATCTCATTTTACTTCCATAACTCACATTATTTTGATGCATTATCATTAGTTAATACATAGAGCATGTTGTTTAATCTTTGACATTGGCAGAAATGCTAAACTTCAATGCTCATTCTGGTGTATGAACTATGTTCTAACAAACTTGCTATACTGAGTTTCATATGTCAAAAGCTTGCTATGGATGAGGCTTACACCACCATATTGACAGCAGTCACCACAGATATGTATCTCAGATATTTGATCACAGTCACCAACCTAAGAGACCAGCATAGATTTCAGAACAACATGGACTTGTTGAATATGTGCTCACAGATGAGTGAAATTTCGTCTGAAACAAAAACAATATGCTGTAATATCATTTCAGGCCACCTAAGAGGTTATATACTCTATAACTATGAAATGAGATTTTACCAAATGTTGATGATGTCAAGGATTTGGGTGTGTTAACATTGATAGGGGTTTGAAATTTCATATTAATATTAATATTATTATTAAGAAGCTCTATGCTGTAATAAGTGACATCTCTCAAACCATAGCTACTAGACAAGCAAAAGTTCTGCTATGACATTTAAGTCACTTATTAAACCACATATTGGATACTAAAGGGTCCTGTACGACTTCCTAGGGAAATCTCTTGCAAAGTTAGACAGAAAATGTAAATCATGTACTAGGAACATTTAATCTATTAGCAAACTTATTTATCAGGAATGCTTGAGTAAAACTGTAACTATATACATTTATAGCAGATTACAGGAAATGTAACTATCTAACTTTAACTTCCTAACACATTAATGATGAAAATTTAAGCCCAACAATAATTTGGTAACAAGAAGCAATAACTCAGTTTTGTAAGTGAACTCTGTCAATACTTCTCAGGAAAAACTTTTTTTTTTCAGATCTCAGGGAAGCTCAGATTTGGAATCTTTTGATGATTTCTCTGAGACCAATGATTACATTAAAAACATTTAAGACACGATTGGATGCACATGTTGCTAACATATTTCTTTGAGACCTGTTCTATTTTGAGGATAAAGATTCTGTGACTGCCTTCTAAAGGAAAACGGAGCTCTTGCTCTGTACTTATTTTAACACTGTAGCTTTAAACACTGTAAAACGTTGTGCTCTCACTACATACACATTGTGAATAAATAAATGAATCAATTAAATAAATAAATACAAGTGTGACAAACTGAATTTTCCAACAGCCTTTAAAGCTGTTGTTTGACGAGAGGTGCTCTTGTTGATGCCGCCTGTGTGACATAGCAAAATGTTACAGCTTTCAAAGCATAAAGTACTTCAGGCATTTTATGCTCCTTCACTTTTTTCTCTTCAACTAGTAATACATTAGCATGGATAAAACTCTCCATGTACAACAAAGAATTAAGACTGTGCCACTGTTCATAACTTTAGTTTGCTACATGGCCTTAAAAGACATTCTGAGATGAGACTTTTAAACTTTGCCCTAAAACTGAATTTCTTTGTATAGAGTTTTTGAACACAAACCAAGCACCACAACTGGATTGGAATCCTCTATAGTCATTAGCACCTTGTTCAGTGCTCTTATGAGGTCCAGCTTAGTGGAATAATACCAAGTAAACTTTTGATATAATTTATAAACTACACTGAGTGAAGCATTTTATGATCATGCAATCGATTCAACTGTAAAACTTATTGGTTCAGTTATTTATTTATTTAGTATAAATTTTATTTTTGCAAAGTTGCTCTATGATTTATCATGGCTATTTTACATGTGTTTTCCAGTAGGGCTGAACAATTTCACAACTTAATCATGTAACTTGGTTTATTTATTATGTATTACCATTCGTCTACGTTCTATAATCCGTATGGAGTATAGTAAAGCTATAAGCTTAACATCTTAAGATGAGGAGATCTATGGCTGAGTGCATTTAGTGTTCCCTGTTACTGTCATTATACTGACTCAGTTCCACAGAGTTACTTCAGGTACATGTTTTTTTTTTTTTTTTTTAAGTGAAACAGGCCAGTCAATCCAGTTAAATGTTTACACATTTGTGATGGTAAGTTTCATGTAGGTGAACTACTGCTTCTGATAGCTTAGTTCACTATAAACACTTTATTAAATTAATGATGAGCTTCTTCACTTGAATGGTAGTATTTGCAAATTTATTTGCTCAAACTTGTTTGTTTGCTTGTTATTTCCCTGAAACACTAATTCCACCTAAAACGTGGCTTTTCAACGCTTCTGTGGATCCCAAGTGATATCTGCATTGCTTACTGTACTTATTTCCTTGTTTCACTTGAAAGAAAGTTACTGTTTGTCATTTTTGCATTTAAGTTACCTGTAACACATTGCATTTAAGTTACCTGCCACTTGCTCACTAAAGCAATTATATAAGTCAGCACTAAAAAATTAAAAGCACTACACCCTCACAAACTCCCCTTGAGTACCTTGTTCCCCATTGGCCCTTTTTTTCAATTATAAAGGAATTCCCAATACTATTCTAGCATGTCCAAAGGTCAGTTGTCAGTCTCCTCTCCGGTCCAGCTGGTGAATCTGGGAATCTTGAGGCAATGTTACAACTGGCTCATTTACACAGACAACCCTCTCCTCCTCCCAACAAATTCCAACACATGTGAGAGATGCAACCATATAGCCAAACTGGAGGCTAAGCTCTCTCAACTCAGTACTGGCGTAACCAGTCAGGAGGAGAAGGGAACCACACTCACTACAATTCCAGTCTCACATAGACCTACCACGACAGCAAACCAAACACATAAACATACAAAAACATACTTGGAGGCTCTAAATAAAAATCTGCCTAAGCAGCAGAGACCTTCAAAGCAGACACCCAAGCAACCGCTACTCCAAAACAAAACACGTGCAACACATAGCTCACAAAGCCAGTGTGCCGAACAGTCACAGCCCTTAAGGCTAAACAACATACCTGATACACTTGTAATAGGTGACTATCATTAGGCACACTGACGTCCTGCTCACCAGGCTGAACAAGGAGAAAGTCACGGTGAGCTGCCTGTTGGGCGCTAAGATCCGCCACATAACACAAGCACTCAGGTCACTCCAAGGCAAGTACAAATATGACTCAGTCATTGTCCATGCTGGTGTGAATGACCTGAGACGTACCTCCCTGGACTACATGAAAAGAGACATAGAGGAGCTCTCTGAAAATGTAGCCCAGGCCGGTATGACCCTGACCTTGAGTAGCATCTTACCCTCACCAAGAATGATGCCACAATATGAAGACAAGATGATCAATTTCAACAACTGGCTTAAGTACTGGTGTCATTCAAAGGGGATCTAATGCCTGTCAGCCTGGGATGACATGCTTGACAAGCCACGATGCTTCGCTAGGGACGGCTTGCACCTGTCACCCCTGGGCTTTCGGATATTGGCAAAGGCTCTTGCTACCCCCATAGTGCCTTTTTTAGGCAAGGCTCAAAAGACAAACCCACCTCCATAGGTATCACAAGGGATAAGAAACTAAGAGTAATGCTACTCAATGCCAGAAGTCTAAACCTCAGGATGCATGCACTCAAAACTCTCCTTAGCATGGAGAACATCGATATCTGTGCAGTAACAGAAACCTGGTTCAAGGCTCCCAAGAGCACCCCAGCACTACTAGGTTATACCTCATACCATGCTTTTCGGCCCCAAAACTTGGACCGAACCACAAAAGGAGGGGGAGTATCAATATTCGTCAAAGATACCCACACCTCCAGGTTGGTGGCACAGCACGAAGCATCAGAGACTATCCATGTGCAACTAACAGTGGGTAAAACTGCCTTCCAGTTTATAGCCTGCTACAGACCACCCTCCCAAACCCGGGAACCCCACTCAGCCTTCCTGATAACACTGGAAAATATGAAGGTCTCTCCAAACACCATTATATTGGGTGACTTCAACTACCCAAACATAGACTGGAAGCATTACTCTAGCTCCAACACCCTAGCTCAAAGGTTCCTAGAATTTATAAACTCAAATGCAATGGAACAACTAGTTACCACTCCCACAAGAGGGGAAAACATACTGGACCTGATCATCACCAACATGGGGACTCTATGCTCCAGACCAGAAGTGCATCCCTCACTGGTAAGATCAGACCATAAACTAATCTCACTGGATATTCACATCCCGACCCCACCCCCTGCCTAGAAAACCACAGTGAAAAACTTCTCTAAAGCAAATTTCACACTCCTCAAAACCGAGGTGGAATCCTTCAAAGCCCCCGGGTCTGTGGAAAATACGGCCCAGACTGCAGAATCCTTTATAAACACATTCTATGAACACCTTCAGGAATGCATGGATCATGCAATCCCAAATAAAACCAAGACCCAATCCTCAAAAGGCAGACGTCCTGTCTGGTGGACCCCAGCCATAAACATACTATACAATAGAAGGAGGAAGCTAATACATGATAGAGCAAAATCCCAAAAAGGGAAAGTATCTCTGATCAGTATTAGCAAAAAACTACGGGCACTCATAAAATTGTCTAAGGCCAGCTTCGAGAGAAAAATTGCACAGGACACTAAGGATAATCACAAAGCTTTCTTTAGTTATGTTAGGAACCTGGGTGGGAATTCCCAGATATGCTCAGAATTAGTCCAAAATGACAAAAAATACACCGAACCCACAGACATTGCCAACATCCTAGCTGACAGGTTCAGCACAAACTCCCCCCCCATCCCCACCAAAAGGGCAAATATCTATCCCAGCAGAGTGCTGCCCCCCTGACACCTCAGATGCTCAGGTAAGAGCCACCCTCTCCAAAGCAAAAAACACAGCATCAATGGGACCAGACGGTGTCCCAGGCTGCGTCCAACATGAACTCCAAAAAGAGCTAAACCCAAACATAAAACTATTGTTCAATCTCAGCCATACTACAGGATATGTACCCAAAGAGTGGCGTACAGCAACAGTGGTCCCTCTCCACAAAGGTGGTGCCTCAACGGATCCTGGAAACTATCGCCCCATAAGCCTGACTAGCTTGGTCTGCAAAGCTATGGAAAGGATCATCATGGACCTCATAAATAAAGATATTGGGGATCTACAGACACTGGAGCCTACCCAGTTCGGCTTTGTTAAGGGCAGATCCTGCCTCTTAAACCTGGTTGATTTCTTTGAAACAGTCACCAAGGCCATTGACAAGGGGAAGGTGGTCCACACAGCCTACCTGGACCTCGCAAAAGCCTTCGGTACAATACCCCACTCGGGCATTATAGATAAGCTCACCAGCTTAAATATAAACCCCTATGTCACTCGATGGGTTGCAAACTGACTCAAGGACAGAACCCACATGGTTAGAATTGCTGGAGCCATGTCAGACTCCAAACCAGTTACAAGTGGCTTCCCACAAGGCTCAGTCCTGGGACCTCTCTTGCTCGGTATATATTTCTCGGAGGTACAGGCCAACACGGAAGGACTGTGGCTGACTAAGTTTGCAGATGACTGCAAACTGGGTGCCATAATCGACTCTCCAACCTACACAAGCATCCTCCAAAAGGGCCTCATAGAAACAGACAACTGGTGCCAGAGCCATGGCCTCAAGCTAAACTCCAAAAAGTGTATAGTCATCCCCTTTGGCAAAAACAAAGTGCCCACAAATTACAACATAGGTGGTAATCCATTAAGTACAGAAGAAGTAATTAGGGACCTGGGGACCCAAGTAGATAGCAATCTCTCATTTGACAACCACGTGGCCAAAATGGTTAGAAAAACATTTTATATAGCCCACCTAATCATGAAGGGATTCACATCTAGATCAGGGGAGGTCATCGTGCCTCTTTACTCATCCCTCATCAGGCCCATAATTGAGTACAATGCCCCTTTTGGGATGTACCTTACCAGATACCTGCAGCAACTGGAAAGACCCCAAAAGTACCTCACCAAGAGGATCAAAGGGCTCAAACAGATGCCATATGCTGCTTGGTTAAAGAAACTCCAGCTCTACTCAGTGGCATACCGCCTGCTCAGAGGCGATCCGTGCCTGACGTATAAAGCCATGTCCAACCCAGAATTAATGGACATGCTGCACCTCAGAAAATCCAAATCCCATCGAGCTATGTGCTCAAGAGACTTGAACCTCAGCACTGAAATAAATAGGACATGCTGGAGGGACAGATTCATAACCCAGAGGCTCCCTTCACTTTGGAATAAAATCCCAGTCCAGGTTAGGCAGAGTCCCTCACTGACGCTCTTCAAGAGGAATCTTGATGAGTGGATGGGAGATCGTAGGTTTACCCTGGGTATCACTTCTGTGTCACTGTTAGACAGAGGCACAGTATACTAACCTCAAAAAAGGGCATAGCAAACTTAATTTAAAATGGGTGGCGAAAGCCAAACACACTCTGGCTAGGCTTATAAATGCCCTAGGGCAGATAGCCTAGTATGAACCTATGAACCTATGAGAGAGCTGTAATAGTGATACACTGATGCAGCAGCAGTTGTCATTGCTGTCTCATACCGATTTCTTCACAAAACTAGACAAAATCAAAAAAATATAACAAAACAAATGAGCCACATAGACTGCGCAATATTTAATGGTGTTCTGGTAACTCGGCTACATGCCTTCAGAGGAATAGTTTTACAAACACCCAGCAGTTAATTTTTACAGATTCTTAATTAGTTAATTGTATTATTCAAACAGTAAAATAATTATATAGCCCTTAAAGAGGCAATCTGAAAAAGTCATCCAAAAAAACATATATGCATATAACAAATTATACATTTAAATTAATTATCTAGGTTCAAACCCTTAGGTGCAAGTGTTCTAAAATTTAAAATAAATGTACATTCCATTTCTAATAACTTTTGTGCAAAATTGCTCCCCCATTGGCATTGTTGCTTAGCTAATACACTAAAAAACAGTGTCATCCTGTCCCCCATGAACTTTATGAAAATGATCCGCAATGGGACTATGTAATTTTAAATTTCTGATATCACCTAGATGATCCAAAATGGAAACTTTCACCATTCACTTAGTCTGACCAACATACCATTTGGGGGGTGAACACCCACAACCAAAATGTAGACCACCCCACAAGAGTGGCAATCAAAGCTATATTTAGCCACATACTTAACACTATTAATGCTCATACCTGAAATATTATTGACCCTCATACATTCCTTGCATTTTCCACATTTGAGCATTCCTCTATGTTTCTTCATTGGCATCCCATTTTTTACACTAAGTATCTCCCTTAAGTTGCTGCATCCCCATAGGAAAAAATAACCCTCTTTGGGAATAAACCACCCAATTCATCATTAAAACATACAATAGGTCAAACACTTTCCACCAAACTCTTCACAATGGATGAAAAAAGGGAAAATGTGGTCACAAAATTATTTTCCCCTTCCTCCTTCTTTTCACCACAAAAAGGCCTACAATATCCATTCCCAACTGGAACATTAGAGCTTTCCTGACCATCTTTTACCCTATTTTTTGCTCGCTCAGTTGTAGCTTCTGAATACCTTCTACAGAACAACCTCTCCTTAACTTGCAAAAATTCCTGCTCAAGCAAATGCCCTTCAGAGGTATGCTCAAAAGTTCATTAAAATTCACCATAGGGCAAGGATTCAAGTAGATAAGGGGGATGAGAACTACTAGCATGTAAAAAATTATTAGTAACTGTATTCTTCCTATAAGGCTTATACTGAATTATTCTTTCAGTGTCCACATACAATTCAATATCCAAGTACTTAATAACATTTTTACTCACACTAAAAGTAAACTCTAGCCCAAAGGGATTTCTATTCAGTAAGGAAGCAGAAAAGTAGAAGAAGGGAGTCTAAATGCACCACAAATAGGTACTTCCAAACACAAGTTTATTGAATCCAAACCGATTAAGCGCTTTTGTCAGCAAGTCTAACTTCATCAGAGTAATGACCATAAAAACCACAAACCTTATATACCCTCCCCCAGCACAGGTAATATCACATCAAATCCTCAAAATCTAATACATCACATCCTGAATGCATAAAACCATAAAAAAACTTTAGAAATATTGTTGTTAAAAACATGGATACTGTAAAATATACCCATAACACATAATATAAATCACAAAATGTGACAAAAAATGGCCCCATATCTGAACTACGTATAAAACATAGATCTGAGCTTCAACGAGGGCATAATACTAATATGGTCATTAAGGCCAGGGTATGAGCCAGCATTAAGTTTGATTTGCCATTTTAATTCCAAGACCTCTAAATATTCATTCAATGGCCCACCCCGAGGCCCTAAATCAGTGTGGTCAATGGCAAAAAAAAATAAAAAAAATGAGTGGGATGTTTTTAAACATGATTGTATAGGGCATTCTTTTTGTTTTTACACTTAATGTCATGACAGTGCTTGTATACCCTTTGCTTAAACGCCCTTTTTGTTTTGCCCACATAGAATCCATCACACAACCCGCACTTAGCTATGTACACTACTCTTTTTGAAAAACAAAAATATTTCTTAATGGGATATATAAACCCATGGTTCTTGATGTACAAGGAATCATCTTCCAACATAAATGAACATTGTCCACACCTACCACATTTAAAGCAACCACTTTTTGTATTTCCTTTCCTAGGCCTTTCCAACAAAGTTTTAAAACTGGAATCTTTTTTGTAAACAATAATTGGTTTCTCTCCTAAAATCTTAGAAACTTCTTGATCCAACATCAAAACCGTCCAAAATTTTCCAGTATATTTTTGATATCATACAAATTAAGAGGAAAAGGCAAAACACAAGCTCTAGCAAAACTATTGATCATTATTTGTCACTTGAATGAGAGCTATTAGTCCCACCATTATAGAATAAAATTTTGGCAATGGCACCCGTTTGTCTTTTGATTTTAACATCATTTTTAATAGCTTTGACAAAACCCAAAGGGTATCCTCTTTTTGTGAACATATTGTTCAAGGGTTGGGAGGATGGCCTAATGGTTAAGGTGTTTGCCTTACAAACACAAGGTACAGGGTTTGATTCTCACAGGGAAGAGTTGGCTAGGCTTAAAATGGCTCGCAAGGGCAATTAGCATAGTACTAATCTGTGAACCTATGAACTTGTTGCATTCAGCTTGCAAATCAAGTTCATCTAACAACATTCTGGCAAGTCTGACAAATTGCCCCTTCACCAGTGCCTTTTTCTGGTGAACTGGGTGTCAACTGTCAAAATGTAGAAGTGTGTTGGAATAGGTGGGTTTTCAATATAGTTTGGAAACAATTTTTTTTTTCTCATAGTCTTTGACAATAGTTTAGTTTGCCCTTATTAGTATTTAAAGTAAACTTAAAAAATCAGTAGTGTTATTGATATACTGATAGAACTCCCCTAGTTTTTCCTCATCACCCTTCCATAAAAGAACTATATCATCCAGGTAGCAGCCATAGAGAGTCCAAAGGTCCTTATAGCAGGAGTTCATAATGTACTCCTCCCCCCAGTAAGCCAGTACCAAATTGGCAAAAACTGGGGCAGAACAGGCTCCCATGACCACTCTTTGAATTTGTCTGAAAAGATGTCCATCATAACTCAGAAAGTTGTTCTCTAATATCAGTTCCATATAAGTCCTAAGCGTATGGTTGGTATTAAACCCCAATTCAGTGTGCCTACTCAGATATTTGTAGAACCAATCCAACCCCTCCTCATGTGGTATTACTGAGAATAGGTCTTTTATATCTAGACTGGCCATAATCAGACCATCATCATACATGTCTGATTGTATCTTACTTAAAAAATCCCAGGAATCCTTTATAATCCAAGACCTCTTTTCCACTATGCCCTTAAGTTGAAAATCAATGTACCTAGTCAGGCAGTATGTTTTCAAAGTATTGGCACCCACTATGGGATGAAGAGGAGGGCTGGCAATGGACTTGTGTTATCTTTGGGATGCCGAAGATAGTGGGTGTTCTGGGGTTCTTGAAATCCAAAAAATCATGGACATCAAGACTAATCTTCCCATTAAGCAACAATTCTTCAACAGTAAGGTCGACATCCCTATAGGCTAAATTCATTTCATTAACTGGAACTTCACAGTAGGTGTTATTATACAATAATTCAAGCATTTTGCTATTGTAATCCATAATGTTCATGACAATCCCACCACCTTTATCAGGTTTCATGAGCCTGATGTTATTACAAACGATGTCCTGTAACAGACAACAATCTCTCTCATCTAGGTTGTTGGTAAAGCCCTTCTGATTATTTTTTAATACTTCTCTGTAATTTTCACAGAATGTTTCAAAAATTGACACTAAAGGATGGGTGGGTGGAATAAAAGTGCTGGGCCTGTGCAAACAATTAAGGCCATCAATAGATGTTGTGTTGTCAAAATGGATACCGAAATTTAATTTCCTGACAAACATTTTAAAATTCAAAATACTGTCAACAATATTAGCATGTCTGCCAGGAACAAAATTCAGGCCATTAGAAAACAGGTTAGCCCACTCAACATCAACATTTACTTGGCTGTAATTATAAATAGTGAAATCAGCATCAACATTCTGAATAATGGTTACAACCTGGTCAATAGGTTCAATTATCTCTGGTAAGCTACCCTCCTTCCCCTCCATTATTGGTAATGATTGCTGTAAGAACCAGTTCTCAAACCCCCTCTGGTTCTTGATCCTCTCGGACCTCCTCAATGGAGGGGGATCTAAAGGGACATCCCTGTTTAAATAATCATTAACTTCAATGTTCTCATTAACATCCTCATTACAGGCTAGCTGTTGTACAGTAAAACACCTAGCTTCTTGGCCCTAGGTGGATCAGGGTAAGCCTTACAAGCTTCATAATCACCCTTGTCCTGTTTTTATTTACACTGTTTCCTTATTTTCAAGTCGACTAACCCATCATCTACATGTTTAAAAATGTTATAAAAATCATTTTTTTACATTGAAACAACAAATCATTTTTAATACAGGATTCAGTCATATCAATGTCTCTGATAGTTAACGCCATTTTTCTGTTATTGTCAGCAATAAGAATTTTAAGGCACTCACATCCCTGTTTGTTGAAGAAAGCAGTCAAATCCTGATGTAATTGTGAATTTTTCGTGAGACCGGAAGAATATTTCCAGTCTCAGACCTTTTGGTATTTGTTCATGGTTAACACACTCCTGAAGATCCGAGTTCTCAAGTTGGAGTTTTTTGTATTTAAAGATTAAGTCCTGAAAATGGTCTAGTTGTTGATCCATAGTCAAAGTGGATTCATTCCGCTGGTCACCGTTATCATCAAGCCTTGTCTCGTTTCTTAGCCATTTCTCAGTTGAAAAAGACGCCGCAATTGCGTCAATTCCGCTTGGAGCCGTTTGTCTAGACCCTGTAGTAAAACTGCAAGGGTTATTCAACCCAGCAGAGTTACTCTGCATGTGGTCACTGTTAGTACAAGGTCTCTGTGCTGGAGTAATGAAGGAAGAGTCACTAAACTGAAAAACAGTAGCAAGGCTGTCATTCCTAGTTGCTTCAGCATTTTGCTGCTGAAATAAAGTGTCAACCTTTTGATTAAGGTCCTTAACTGAGGCAGCTAAAGAAGCTAAAGCCTCAACCAAAGAATTTATATCCATACCACTTGAGGGGTTACCGAGTGAACCTCCTTCCATACAGTCAAACCAAAAAAGTCCAAAAGCACAAAACACAAACCAGGAAGCACAAAAGTAGAAGAAGGGAGTCCAAATTCACCACAAAGCAGGTATTTCCAAACACAGGTTTATTGAATCCAAACCGATTAAGCGCTTTCATCAGCAAGTCTGCCGTCATCAGAATAATGACCATAGAAACCACAAACCTTATATACCCTCCCCCAGCACAGGTAATATGACATCATATCCTCAAAATCTAATACATCACATCCTGAATGCATATAACCATAAAAATCTTTAGAAATATTGTTGTTAAAAAACCTGGATACTGTAAAATATACCCATAACAATACCTAAGACAAGTAACACATAATATAAATCACAAAATGTGGCAAAAAATGTCCCCATATCTGAACTACATATAAAACATAGATCTGAGCTTCAACAGGAGCATAATACTAATACGGTCATTAAGGCCAGGGTATGAGCCAGCATTAAGTTTGATTGTGATGTCATATTACCTGTGCTGGGGTGCCTTTTTTAGGCAAGGTTCAAATAAACTCACCACCATAGCAGGTATAAGCAAGTAATCTTAGGGTAATGCTACTCAATGCTAGAAGTCTAAACCTCAAAATGCACTCTTTCGAGGCACTCCTTAAAATGGTGAACATTGACATTTGTGCAGTGATGGAGACCTGGTTCAAGGCTTAAAAGAGCACTCCTGCATTACCAGGCTATAACTCATACCACACCCAACCTGGTCTGAAACACTAAAGGAGGAGGTGTGTCCATATTCATTAAGGATATCCACACCTCCAGGCTAGTTGCTCAATATAATGCATCCAAAATTATCCAAGTGCAACACTGGGCAAGACTGCAATCCAGGTTGTAGGTTGTTACAGATCCCCCACCATGTCCCAGAATGCCCACTTCATGTTTCTTGATATACTGGGTAATATTAGGGTACAGCCCAATACCCTAATAATGGGCAATTTCAACTACCCCACCATCAGCTGGGAAAACTACTCATGTACTAACTCATTTGCTCAATGCTTTCTGGAATTTATAAATTCCAATGTCCTGGATCAGCTTGTCCGTATCCCCCCACCAGGGGCAGCAATATCCTGGACATTACCAATATGGACAACCAATGTTCCACACCAGAGGTCAACTCCTCACTGGTCAGATCTAACCACAAGCTAATCACCCTAGATATCAATATCCTGCACCCACCCCACATTAAGGAAACCACCATAAAAAATTCTCCAAAGCCAACTTCATGCTTCTTAAGACAGAAGATGCTTCACAGACAGAGAATAGATGTACAACTGCTGAATCCTATACAAATGCACTGTATAAGCACATGCATGAGTGCATGGATCGTGCCACCCCCAACAGAACCAAGACTCTATCCTACGAAAAAAAAGAAGCCAATCTGGTGGTTCCCTGCCTTAAACAAACTCTACAACAGAAGGAAGAAGTTGTTTAAAAAAAGACTAAAATCCCCTGATTGCAGGAACTCCCTGGTCAGCCTCAGTAAGAAGCTGAGGTCCCTCATAAAATTGTCCTAAGATAGTTACGAAAATAAAATCTCCACTGATTCTAAAGACAACCACAAGCATTCTACAGCTATGTCAAGAATCTCAATGGCGACACTCAGATGTGCTCTGAGCTACAGCGCAATAGCACTATATATACAGAACCAAGTGATATTGCCAACATCCTGACAGATAGGTTCAGTGCAACCTTCACCCCCCCCCCTTTCCCCCCAAAGGGCCCATCACTATACTGGAAAAATGCAAAGCCCCTGTAATCACAAGTTAAGACCGCACTCTCCAAAGTCAAGAACACAGCATCCATGTGGCCTGACAACATCCCAGGCTGCAATCTGCATGAACTACAGAATGAACTGGCACCCCACCTAAGTACCATGTTCAGTCAACCTCACTTCAGGCTTTGTGCCTACTGAATGGTGCACAGTGATGATTATCCCACTCCACAAAGGGGGGCACCAACATGGACCACATGAACTACTGCCCCATTAGCCTGATGAGCCTGGTCTGCAAGGCCATGGAACATATCATCTTGGAGCTTATAAACAAGGACATATGTATCCTCCAAACTCTGGACTCCACTCAGTTTAGGTTTGTAAAAGGTAGGTCATGTCTCCTAAACCTGATTGACTTCTTTGAAGTAGTCACCAGAGCCGTGGACAAGGGTAAGGTGGTGCACACAGCCTATCTTGACGTCACCAAGGCTTTCGACACCATCCCCTACTCTGGAATTAATAGATAAACTCACTAGACTGGGCATAAATCCCTATGCCTCAATATGGGTGGCCAACTGGCTCACTGACAGAACCCACACAGTGAAAGAAGCCGACTCCAAATCCAACTTTTGACCAGTGACAAGTGGAGTACCACAGGGCTCAGTCCTGGGTCCTCTCCTGTTTGGCATCTACTTCTCAGAAGTCCAGGCTAATACAGAAGGTCTTTGGCTAATGAAGTTTGCCTATGACTGCAAACTAGGTGCCATATTAGAATCACCTAATGATGTGGACATTCTACAAAGGGGCCTCACTGACACTGATGCTTGCTGTCAAAGTCATGGCCTCAAGCTCAATTCCAAGAAGTGCATTGTCATCTCCTTTGGAAAAAAACACTGTACCCATGAACTACCACATAGGCAGTAGCCTACTTAACGCTGAAAGTGTGATAAGAGACCTTGGGACACAGGTAGACAGTAGTCTCTTCTTTGATAATCACATCACCACAGTAGTCAGGAAATCCTTCTATGTGGCACACCTCATCACAAAGGGGTTCACATCCAAAAAAGAAGAGATTATGGTTTCTCTCTATTCATCTTTTATCAGACCCACTATAGAGAACAATGCCCCGTTTGGGATGTATCTTGCAAGACATCTACAACAACTAGAAAGGCCACAGAAATATGTCACTAAGATGATTACTGGCCTCAAACAGATGCCATACAGACTGTCTCTAAAAACTTCAGCTCTACTCTGTCACTTATCGACTACTCAGAGGCGGCCTCTGCCTAACATACATTGCCATTTCAAGCCCAGATCTGTTGGACATGCTACACTTAAAGAATCCCCAACCCTTTGAGCCACACACTCCAGTGACTTAAATCTTGCCACTAAAATAAACAGAACATGCTGGAGGAATAGATTCCTGTCCCAGAGACTTCCCATGCTCTGGAACAGACTACCCATTCAGGTCAAGCAAAGCTCCCCATGAGCCCTCTTTAAGAAAAATCTTGACAACTGGATGGGAAATAGGAAATTCACCCCGGAGATCACTTCTGTGGCTCTGCTAGACAGGGGCGCAGGAAAATAACTTTCTTGGGTGGCGAAAGCCAGGGAACTTTTTTGGCTAGGCTTATATAGGATCCAGGGCCGATTGCCTAGTACCTACCTATGAACCTTTAACTGAAATGGGAAATATATACTGCACTAATCTCTGAACTCTGAATAGTAATGTGGAAAATGTCAAAGTGTGTTCCATCCATTGCCTTGTGTTAACCTTTGCTTTCCAGATTGTAGTAATCCAAAGGATTAATGCACAGTACAATAACTATCTGTCATGCATGCATCACATAATTGCAAGATCAGACTGTCTAACCAAGAGACTATTAGGCAAAAATCAGTGAAACCCCAAACAGCAGTTTCCCAGTAGCTCAGTATGATAAGAAATAGCTTAGTTGTTAATTTTGCACATCCAGACACGGTTCAAATCCAGGGAGTGGGTACTAAGATGTGTGCATATCTACACACAAGGAATCAGGAATAAATGTAAAAACTGTCAGGTGGTGTTAATAGATATTTTCTCTACAAGTTGTACAAGTAAGGAAATGTTGGTAGTAGCTGTATGAAGGATGTACTAATAAACTGTGTACAACTGTTCAACTGTCCCACCACATGCCTGCAAATGAAACAGGATAGGTGCATGCAACATGCACACTTCCCGATACATGTCTCTCAAGTGTCACACTGTCATGGCTAGTGGTCACTGCTGCCAATAACTCTGGACACAGATAGGAAACCAGTTGAAGTATACCAGTAGCACACTCACATAACAGCACTTCAGGGTACCCCTTCTGTGCAGATATGTAACCGTGATATGTGCGTGTTCCCTCTAGGCATGTATGCAGAGTTGTCTCAGTTTCCCCCATACCATTCTAGACGACAGTTTAATAGGTATGTTTGCATTACACAAGCTATGGGCCATAGCCAGATGTAAAGTGATGGCAGACCCATAGAGTATTGAGCAGTACTGTTGTGGAAAATGGAAGCATAAACAGTTGTTAATGGACTTTTTGTCTCCCCCCCCCACTCCACATCAGGATGAATACTAAAATGTATATACTATGGGTATGTTTTACTCCAAACCTAATGTTGGGACTTGTGTTCTATTATGATTTAAATATTTGATTGGTTGCATGTTAACATACCTTGTTCAAATACCATTGTTGGTGGTCTGTTGCCGTCAGTGTTACTGGCATGCTGTTATGATGCATACTCTTGTTCCATTTATGCATGTGCTCATTTTGCTTTGCAACTCTCTCAAATCTGTTTTATGGGATTAATTGGAACACACATGCATGCTGTTATAACTAATCTGGAAATGTGCTGTTCATGACTAACCAACATATTCTTTAAAACCTCAGCACCATAGCATGTTTGGGAAAGCAGATGCTGGCAGATCCTCCTGTCCCACCTCATCTGGCTGTGGCACCAGGCCCCAGCACATCTGGGACCCAACCCAGGCCTTCCTCATCTGCTGGTCCTGCACCACCTTCAGGTGGAACAGCCTCAGGGAATGAGGCCTCCCCCCCCAGGAGCGGGCGTAGACAGGAGCCAGTCACCCACAGTCAGGTCCAACATTTGGTGTGCAGCGCCATCCGATCAGAGTTGGGTGAGCAGCTGCACCAGATTGAAAGCCGCCTGGTGCACCTCGAGGGGTAGGCTGCCCATCCTGTCCAGCCCCCAGCCAAGCCACGATCGCGGCTGTGAAGGTGCAGTCATGACTGCCTGCAGGTGGGGATGTCAGTCCCACCACATCCATATGGGGGCTCATGGGCCTCTGATTCCCAACACCCTCCCTGTCCAAGGTGTTTACCCCCCCACATATGTTGTACACTGCCCCTGTCTGCTGTCCTGTCTTTCTTGTCTGTCTCCCTACCCAACCTACCTTCCCAGATATACCTACAATCCTTCCCCAACATCCCACTCTCACTTTAACAAAGAAAAAATAGCATCTGTCCCAAAAACAATCGTCTCCCCATAAATAGCAGCTGTCCATTTCATATAGATGTCCACTGGATACATGTAATCTGGCCCAATTGGCTTGAAAATACATTTTGGTTGTCCTCCCCCCTCTCTCTGCGGTTTGAGTGTCCAAATTCACCTCCAAGTTCTGTACAAATATGCAGCTGTTGCTCTATTACAAATGGGCAGCTCTGGACCTTCTCTACATCCGTCCTGCACATCTCTAGCTCCCTTTCATATTGTTTTTCCCTTTGCATGCCCCTTTCCCTCTGCATGCCACTTAAAACTGCTTTAATCACTCTGGCTCCATCAGGCACTGTTCTGCATTGCAACAAAATAATCAGCCCTGCCAAGTCTGGAACGCAGGACCCTGTACACTATAGTCAGAGCAATGTACCACTACACTATTAACTATAGTCAGAGCAATGTACCACTACACTATTTGAGCTGCAGGAATTTCTGATACTTTTTCAAACATATCATGCAGTAGAGTCGTTCAGCAGTAGGGAAAAAGCTCTGTGGAATCACTCAGGTTTTGTATATATGCATATACAAATATACATGTATGGAGATACATATATATGAAAAATATGTTATATATGCTCATAACATGTAGTACACTCATATCTCAGAACCATACCTTTCAACCTGTTAGTGCAAGAAATCTGGGCAAAGGCTGTACAAATGGAGGGACAATGGGCCACAACTAGGGACGTTTTTCAAATATTGCTCTTAGAGATATAGAAATTTGCTTGAGCAACAGGCTTTGTTTCAGCATACATGTTCTGAAGGATATGAGGTCTGGACCTGAAATTATGTCATCATTTACTGACAGAAATTCTCAGATCATCATAATGATTTACCGTAGACATTAGAATAATTTGTGGAGCAGAGACAAAATATGAGCAATAAACCTTGTTGTTCTGCAACAATCTGGCCAGTTGAGAGGTATGCTCAGAACACTCTAGTGCAATGAATCAGGACCAAGCCTGACAAAGTGGGGGGAGAAAGCCATGAAAATAAGGACATATCTGAAATACTTGAGTAGATAAGCTGAGACAGTTTATATAGTAACACCATCTGTTCTAACATATATTGATTGAAAAATCACAACACCAAGACTCAATTGCTTCTCATTAGTTAGTTCCTGAAACCCTCACATCATCCCACATGATTTGTCAGAAATACACACACTTATGGGGACCAGAGCAAAGATATGAGCCAGACAACTGGACATTCTACGAATATCTGGACATAACATGACATTAGGGAAAGTACACTGAGCTGCTTAGCATGGCAATAAGCACCATCCAAACTACAGTTAGACTGACACAACACTCCCCCAAGTCAGCTATGGGGAATTACACATGTATATGGAAATATATCAGGCACTACAGGGATGTATGAGTAGTGAAAAACAGTCACCAGTGTGAGCCTGCATACCCACATCCAATTTCACCACAGTCACAGTGACATATTGGTAAGCCAAATGAACAGTAGAGTATAATGATTGTGTGAAAATAAATGCCATGATTGACACTCACACAGTACCCCTACATATAATGCCCCGAGTCACAGTGTAGTCTGACTCCCATGGTAGTATGGAACATGTCTCAGGCTGCCCCTACAAACATATACAGCCAATAGACCACCAGAAACTGGAGCAGCATGCACAGTCACATAGAATAGGAGCCATGACACTTAAATGTACCCTCTCACTACACAGCGCAACAAACATTTACACACTACACTGATACACAATCCTGACAGTCTGTTAACAATTGCTACACATACACAGACCCCTCAACTGTACAGATTCCCATAGAATGTTCAGGCTCTGTGCTCATATATATGGCCTCTTCCTCATAACATGTCTGCCATTCTGCTACATAATGATATCAGGAAGGAAGGCACTAATTAATGATATACCATACCCATCAACCTCTTACTGCATGACATCTGGACAAAGCCTGACATAATTGGGGAACAGATGCCCAAACACAGGGGCATAATTGAAATATTGCTGTTATGAACTGAGAAAGTTGCTGGTGTTACAGGGTTTGTTGTAACATTTCTTAACTGAGGGATATGTAGTCAGAAAAACAAATGGAAGTTAGCACTTACTGACTGCAATACTCAGGGTATGCTACTGATTTTCCAAGGACAACAACTGTCGTTGGAACAGACCAAAAACCTCTGGCCATTCTGTGGATAGCCCTACAGTAGAGAGTTATGTCAACAACATAACACTGTCAGACTGAGACCCACGCAAAATATCCATGTCCATACAAACCCTGTTAAACTAGCATGAATCCAAAAGTATAACAGCAATACTCACATTTTGTCCCTAAGTCTGGGACCTTCTCCCCCATTTTGTTGGGCTGTCTCCACATGTTTTGTTGTAAGGGATATTTCCAACTACCCTCTGTGATGCTGTTGTTCACACACCTCAATGATGTCTTCCTCACAGGCAAGGAAAAGGGGCAACACCTACATGAAATACTCAATTATAGGAGTGTGTTGTCATGCCATTGGTTATAGGAATAACAACACAGCTGTTCTGCATGCAATTAGCAAGTGGAGGACACCAATTGGTGCACAGGCATTCATCTGCTCATGAGCATTACCTTTAAAAGGCAAGCTGCTGCCTATGCAAAACAGGTCTATACCTCTACATGGGTAGACAGAGAGAGAGAGAGAGAGAGAGAGAATGGAAAAGTGAGAGAATGGAATGCAGTAGGGGGCATGCAATAATGGGATATAGGATGTTAAACTAATATGTCTCAACAAAACTTGCAGTACTGATATATTGCTGATCAGCACCTATGGCCATAGCATCTGGGTCTGTCTGCAGTGACATAGATCACAGCTCAGGCCCCTGTGTCACCCCAGGAAGGAATAGCTCATATATGACTACTACTGGAATGTTTGTTGAGCAATATTGACTGTGACACTGCTAGGCCAGCTACTGGGATGTCATAGATATCCATATGTTACTTTTGAATACATACAACTATGATATACATGTTTGTCTCACAAATCTGAGAGACCTATATAGAGTATTTGCATAGTAAACTATTGTTGCAGACATGTGTGTTGAACTGCATGTGATATAATGAGCTCATACCATTCAACTGGCCAGTGTTATGCACACTGACCATATGTGTGCTTCACATTTGTAGTCATTTTCTCATAGAGTTCTGTTATGTCTGGCAAATCATTGGCAAATCTGTGAAGACTGACATTAGAACAAACTATCATACATATGAGTGTTGGACATCCTTCAGGGTATTTCTGTGAATGCAAAGGCTACTATGCTTTCAAATGACTTGTGTGTTACAGCAATATTAAAAAAGTGTCACTAATTTTGGGCCATTGCCCCCCATGTATGTGTGGCATCCTTCTCTAACAGGTTGAAAGGAATGACTGAGCAGCAAGAGTGTAAATACAGTGTGCCATACTGACATATAACAGAAATGTATTTCATGTATTACCTGTGCACATGTATGTATGAGTAGGTGTACCTGGAAGCCTCATAACAACAGACATGGGATGCAAAATGTCAGGTAAATAAGCTGTACATGTTGTACATGTGTGTAATATTAGTTTCCGTGCATCCAACAAAGATATATTTCTACAGCTACTGGTTGTTGCATTGTCCTGACACAGACATGGATACTAGAATAAGCATGATTATCAAGTTGAAATTGGAGAGGTGTCCAGCTGTGTTTGACCTTGTGTCCATGCCTACTATAAACAGCTATATGGCCACCTACATAGCTGTATGGACTCAGCAATACCTCACTCGTAAAACCTGCCTCCACCAAGGTAGAGTAATCCCCTTTGCTGGACAGCAGCAATACACAAACCACATAATTGGTCACTATATTGGCTCTACAGGGCCAAGTAAGAGCAGGCACCAACTTGGAAGCAAGTTAACCTTTGAACAAGCATGTAAGATCACAGGTGAATTACTGTAAGGCTAACTATGAGTACAAATTGGACACATCCACCAAGGCCAATCACAAGGCCATCTTCACATATCTTTTCAATCTCAGATGCAACAACCCACCCTGCAATGGTGGTCA
The DNA here is from genome assembly GCF_019279795.1 of Protopterus annectens. NCBI lineage: Eukaryota > Metazoa > Chordata > Ceratodontiformes > Protopteridae > Protopterus > Protopterus annectens. Next base: position 495,888,921 of record NC_056733.1, read on the forward strand.
ATCACACCATATACACACACACCATAGCTATACCCAAACTGCTGCAGACAGGTTAAGGGCAAACATCATTCCCCTATTCCACCATCAGTATAGGTGGATATGCACAGCACCTGCACCACTGCCCTCATCATCAGGAAGCTGGTGCATAATGCCTGTTCAAAGTCAAGAAAAGTAAGTCTCCATGGGACTTGATAACATTCCCGTCTGCATCCTACATGAACTCAGCATATGCTCCCAGCTCTATTAAACACTGTACACAAGCAAAGCCTGAGCACCACTGACATCCCATCTGCAAGGTAGATGGCACTGTCATCCCTCTACACAAAGGTGAATGATGAATGGTGGGTTATTCAATATACTGGCCCCCATTGGGGGGGGACATGATACATCAGGACCAGGAGTGCAATGCAAGGTCATACTGTGCTGATAGATGGCAGGGGTATGATGTGGTTGTAAGTGGTGACTAATGATAGACAATGTTGATGTGCAGGTTCTGCAAATAACTTTGAACAATGTATGAGGTCCTGTGATGTGTTTCCCTGTTTATGTCTTTCAGATGACATGCAGCGGCAAAGACAACCACCATATACTGCAGCCAAAAATGCAGCCATCATGAATGCCATTATCCAGCACCATGGGGTGATGCTTGGCCATGGCAAACAGAATCTGCGGAAGTGGACCACCCTGTAGGATGACCTGGTCCACAGAGTTAACAACTTGGGCCACCATGAACACACATATCATCAGATCAGTCATCAGGCAACTGACCTGATACGTTGTGCCTGGCAAAGGGACTGTACTGCTACAGGTGGGGTTCCTGCCACTCAGGCCCCACTTACGGCAACAGAGGAGCTCCTTGCTAACCTTTGGGCAGCACCCACACACTAGCCAAGCCAAGGAACACATGTCATGGAGGTGGGTGGCACCCAGGCAACAGGAGAGGAGCATCCAGGTAAGGTCCCAGCGCACATCAATTGAACACTGTAGCAGTCATACTGGATTCTGTAGAGTATCTAGATGCATATGTCACATCAAACTGCATTTGTAGGTGGGTTTTTCTAATGCACACAAGTGCATATCTATGGTGAAGGACAGAAAATTGTGTACTATCAGAGCTTGTACTGTACATGTGCAGAAAATTAGCATCCATCTTGTACCAATACCACAACATGTGAGTCTGCTGAGAATACCTCTCCCCCACAACTACATAGGTCCCTCTGGTCTGGATGTGAGACAGCAGCCTGAAGCCGGTGAGTATGGGATTGTCCTGTTGTGGCTCACCAGTACCCCAGGCATGTTAAGGTCATGCATGTTACCATGCACACAACTGTTACTCTCAGCCATATTGTGATATGTGCATGTTCACTTATGGTGGGGTTAACTGCATTGTGCCACAGTGGTCATCACAGGGGCCTATTTTCAGGAGATGTAACATATCTGTATCATACCTCACAACCTGCCATTGCAAGAAATCTGGACAAAGACTGACAAAATCGGGGAACAAAAGCCCAAAACTAGGGACATATTTTAAAAATTAGTCTTATACAGTGCATATAAAATGTGTTCACACCCATGTTAAAATGCCAGATATTTGTGATATACAAAAATGAGACCACTATAAAACATTTCCAAACTCTTCCAACCTTTAATGTGACCTATAACCTGTACAATTCAATTGTAAAACAAACAGATCTGTTAGGGGAACAATTATGAAAAATAAAAAATGTACAATAAGCTACATGTATAAGTGTGCATGGGCTGAAGCTAATCCTATGTTACAGAAGCTTTTGATATAATTACAGCATTATGTCTTCTTTGCTACACACCTGCTGGTGCACACCTACCATCAGTTACAGAGACTCTTTGATTAACATCAAATAATGGTCAGCTGTCCTACTAGGATTTTCCTGACATTTACCCAGTTGCCTGCTACAGCAACAGCCATGGTTTGCATAGAGCTTACAAAGTATCAAAAGGATGTCATTGTTGAAAGGTATCAGTCCAGAGAAGGGTACAAAAACATTTCCACAGCATTGCATATACCATGGAACACAGTGACGACAGTCATCAAAAGGTAGTGAAGAAACAGGGCATAAGTGACATTGCAAAGACGTGGAAATCCCTCCAAATGTGTTGAAAGACAAGACCTAAACTGGTCAGGAAGACTGCCAGGAGACCTACAGCAACACTAAAGGAGATGCAGGAATCTCTTGCAGGTACTTGTTGTGTACTATATGTGACAACAATCTACTCATGTCTGGCCTATGGAGTAGGGTTGGACAATGGAAGCCTTTTCTCACACAGAACAACATCCAGGTCTGGCTGACTTTTCAAATACAATGCATCAGGTCTTCCTAAAGCATGTGGGAAACTGTGCTATGGTGTAGTGAGTCCAAGGATGCACTGTTTGACCACAATTCCAAAAGGTTTGTTTGTAGCAATAACAACACTTTGCATCACCAAAAAAACACCATCCCCACAGTGAAGCGTGGTGATGGCAGTGTCCTGCTTTGGGGTTGCTGTTCATAAGCTGAAAGTGAGCCTAGCCAAGGTGGAGGGGATTATGAACATTTCCAAATACCAGTATCTTTTTGCCCAAGATCTTCAGGTGTCTGCTAGGAAGTTATAGATGAAGAGGAATCTCACCTGTCCACATGACAATGACCCAAACCATGCATGCAAATCAGAAAAAGAATGGCTTCACCAGAAGACTATCAATGTTTTGGAATAGCACAGTCAGAGTCCACACCTACATCCAATAGGAAATCTGTGGGGTGTCCTGAAGAGGGCTGTGCACAACAGATGCCCTCACAATCTGACAGAGTTGGAGGGCTTCTGGAAAGGAGAGTGTGCAAATAAGTCAAGATGTACCATGCTGATAGATACCTTCCCAAGAGGACTGACTACTGTAATTAAATCAAAAAATGCTTTAACAAAATATTAGTTTAAGGGTGTGCACAGTCTTGCAACCAGCCTATTGTATGTATTTCATGTTCTATATGTTACCTCTAACTGATGTGTTTGTTCCTCAATTGGATTGCACAGGTTATAGGTCACATTAAAAGTGGTAAATATTATGACAAGATTTATGCAGTCTCATGTTATATATCAGAAAAACCCAGCATATTAACAGTGGTGTGTACACTTATTATATCCACTGTAAGCTTAGAAGGTTGTTTGAGTAACTGGTTTTGTTTTAACATACATTTACTGCAAGTTTTGAAGTGTGAAACTTAAATTATGTCATTAATTAGTGACGTCAATCCTGAGATCATCCTAGTAATGTGTCAGACAAACAAAGCATTTCTGAAGAACAGACCAAAAATATGAGCCACACATCTAGACATTCAGTGAAACTCTGTACAGTTCAGAGGTATGTTCAGTAGGATTTGCCACTGTGCTATACAGGTGAACAGCAATACTGTGTACATGGTTGCAGTGTGTGCTAGGTGAAGGCCTATTACCTACCAACACTAGTCACATATTGCAGAGGTGCAGATTAGTAGTAACATTAAGTTGAAAGGGTTGCACTGCATGATGTTGAGGGCCTGTCTAGAGTGTGTATGTTGTGGTCTGACTGTGTTGTGAATGTCACCAGTTGGCTGTTGTGAGGTCTGTGTAATGCCTTTGTGCCACCTCACCTGTATGTGTGTGTGTCCATGTCCATGTGTGTATTTGTGTGTGTGTGTGTGTGTGTGTGTGTGTGTGTGTGTGTGTGTGTGTGTGTGTGTGTGTGTGTGTGTGTTTGTGGGTGTGTGTGTCTGTTTGTGTGTGCATGTGTGTGTACCAGCAAACCTTGTAGTTAGGGTATTAATTTACATATGTTGTTTTCCCCTCACAGGTGGACATGGTGATTGTGGTCCCTCCCACTCAGAATTTCATGTCAGTCTCTGCAGACACTGACAATGATGGTGGTCATAGTGGGGTACAGGTGGGGTTATCAGGGGCTGAATCTGTGCCATCGGTTGGCATCCCACAGTCATCCACAATGTCCCTGCACACAGTCACAATGCCCACACATACCCTGTCCCCAGCAGCCACAGATAATGGACAGTTGGCAGGTGGTGGCATGGAACAGGCTAGAGTTGTGACTATGGCAAGTGTGAGTGTAGCCACTAGCCACAGCCAAAGTGCAGGTGAGGTCCCACACAAGCGGATGGACAGGGGTGCTTGGAGAAATGCTGTCCATCAAGCCGCTGTCACAAGTGCCACAGCAGGTGTCACCAGACGCATGTTTCAGGTTGTCATGGATGCACAGGCACGTAGAGAATGCAACACCAGACAAATACTCAGGGCCTTGTATGCAACTCTTCCTGGCTTACGTGGTGACATACATGACCTTGATGAGGCCACACCTTAAAATACTGAGGTCTTGAATAGATAGTGGGGTGAGTCCTTGGCAATCTTTGACTGTGGCATGTCTGTGCTAAAGCGTGTGGTGGAAGATGGGCATCGGCCACATGGATGTAGGTCAGCACCAACATCAGCTGAGAGTCTATGGGGCCATGTACCTTCACACGCTCATAGTGGCAGTGCCATCAGCACTACTGAAGGGCAGGTGCTGTCCACACCACAAAAGAGCAGGCCATGGGCACATGGTCCTGGCTAGTCCTGTCAGAGACACAGATCCAGCAGATAGCAGTCACCATCAGGAACCAGTACTGCATCAGATCTTGGGCCTGGTGGTGGCAGTGAGACCCCTGGCAGGATCAGTTCTTGTGTACATGCTTGGAGATGGTGAACTGTACACCCTGCCATGTACAGTCCACAGCTGTCCAAAATATCCATGTATAGGGCAGCCACATGGTGTGACTGTGTGCATGCATGTACACACACACACACACACACACACACACACACACACACACACACACACACACACACACACACTCACACACACATATCACCATCACAGCCAGATCACCTCCAGGCACACACACACCACCTCTGCATGGTCCATTCATGGAACACCTCTCCAAACACACACACATATTATATCAACCATATGGCCCAGCCTAGGCCTCTGGCAATCTACACAACACCCTTTGCATATGATCATACCTGTGCCACATCACTGTCATCCACACCACCAATGCAGGGACATGCTAATGTGGTTCTGATGCACAGGGTGAATTAAGTACAGTTTAGCTATGTAATGCTGTGTAAGGTGCTGTCAGCAGGCCTTTGTAATGGGTACACTTCAGAGTGTGTGTACCTTTTCAGCCATGATGCATTACTGATGTTAGTAACACTGACTAAATGTAATCTCACATGCTGTATTCTATTTGTGTTCTAGGTGTCTGTGTGTTAGCAGGAGGTGGCCCTGCAGAAATTGGCAACAAGGGGTATGGCAGAGTGGTAACACATCGATCATGTCAGAGCCGAGGTACAGCTGTATATGTACACATTTACCAGGTCTGTTTAACAGTTACTGCATGTGCCACAGAGCTTATAGGGCTGAGTGGTGTATACAGGTAAGTCTATGATGGTTGACATCAGCAGCCCTTGTGAAATGTACAATGGTAAGTGTAGTGGGTGGAACACACCTCAAATTGGTAAAACCCACAGCATCAGAGGATATTGTGTTGACCAAACACAGAGAGAATACTATTCCCACACACAGAGTTACACACACACACACACACACACACACACACACACACACACACACACACACACACACACACACAAACACACACATGCACACACAGGATCACAGTTGCCAGTGTTAGTTTTTGAACACCTACCCATCTAGTTAGTGATACTACAATGTTATGTGGGTATCGCAGGTGGCACAGAACTAATAGTGTGATGACTGTTCCAAGGTACCTGTAAAGTGAATAACATCACATATCCTTGTGAGGTATGGCAATGGGGTGTGTACTGGGTGTGGAAGGACTCATTAGACTGTCATCTATGAGTCTACACACTCATAACCACTACTATATACACCAATGCACACACAATTACCAGTACTGACATTAGCAGCCCTGCCTATCATGTTATTCATTTCATACTATTACATAACTGTTGCACGTGGAATGGGGCTTATAGGGCTGAAGAGTGTCCACAAGTACCTCTACGGTGGATGTGAACAGATGCCTTTGTAAAGTGGACCTTGGGACATGTATAGGGAGTACCATGGCCTAAAATTATAAACCACCTCTAACCAACGGATATATCTCTCACTCACACACATACAGGATACTGTTCTTACACATGCACACATTTGCCAGGACTGAGATTAGAATCCCTACCTATCTAGATACTACTAGTACAGTGTCATGCATTTATCACATGCGCCACAAAGCTTACAGGGTGAAGAGAGTCCAAAGGTAATTTCAAGATGAACAACATCACCGGGCCTTGCAAAGTATGGCAATGGGTGATTTACTGGGGGAGAATGGACCCAAAATACTTGAACCTATGGTTATATACACACACACACACACACACACACACACACACACACACACACACACACACACACACACACACACACACACACACACACACACACACACACACACACACACACACACACACACATACACACACACAAATACACTCATATACACATTTGCCAGGACTGAGATAAGCAGCTCTGCCTATCTTATCAGTCCATATTGTTACATAGTTCCTGCAAGTGACACAGGGCTTATTGAGCTGAAGAGTGTCAACAGGATACCTGTATGGTTGATGAAGACAGCAGGCCTTGTAAAGTGGACCTTGGGACATGTAATGGGAGTACCACAGCCTAAAAATGTAAAACCCACCCCCCAATGAATATAGTCTCACTCAGATACATACACAGGAAACGGTTCTCGCACACACACACACACACACACACACACACACACACACACACACACACACACACACACACACACATTTGGCAGGACTGAGATTAGATCCCCTACCTATCTAGTTATTACTAATACAGTGTTATGCATTTATTGCATGCACCACATAGCTAATAGTTTGAAGAGTGTCCCACAGTTCTTCTAAGGTGTACAACATCACCAGCCCTTGTAAAGTATGGCACTGGGCAGTGTACTGGGAGAGTGAGGCCTCAGAATGCTGTATCCTACAAATTTACATACTTACAAACACTTACACACATTTGGCAAGATTTAGATTAAAACTCCTACTTCTGTAGTCATTGATACTATAGTGTTATGCAGTTACTGCATGCACCACAGAGGTGATAGGGTGAAGAGTGTCCCAAGGTATCTATATAGTGAATAACATCACCAGCCCTTGTAAGATATGGCAATGGTAGGTATACTGGGTGAGAAGGGCCTCAAACTACTTTCACCCACATGTTTACACAGTCACAAACACTTTTATACTTACTAATGCACACACACTTTTGCCAGTACTGAGATCCATACATTCACAGGTTCACAGGTGTATACTAGGTGAATGGCCATGGTGCCTTTACAAGCCTAGCCCATGGGGATATCCTGGCATTGTGCCACCTGACGATAGTCCTCAGTGTGTCTAATGAGTATAGCCACTGGAATGATCCATGGGGTGGGATTCCTATTCCCCATCCACTCATCCAGATTTCTCTTAAAGATGGCCAGTGAGGTGCTCAGCTTGACATGTATGTGAAGTCTATTCCATAACGTGGGCAGTCTCTGGGTTACGATCCTGTTCTCCAGCATGTTCTGTTGATTGTGGAAATTGGGTTGAGGTCTCTAGGGAATGTGCTGTAGACGGATTGGGTTCTTTACATGTAGCATTCCTGACAGAGCTGGGTCAGACATGGCTTTGTAAGTCAGGCAGAGATCATCTCTAAGTAGCCAATATGAAACAGAGAATAGTTGGAGTTATTGGAGTCTGTCCATATAGGCCAAGTGTTTAAGGCCTATGATCCTCTTTGTGAGGTACTTTTGCAGCCTATCCAGTTGTTGCAGGTGTCCAGTGAGGTGCATGCCAAAAGGGCCACTGTACTCATTGATTGTCCTAATGACGGAAAAGTAAAGGGAGACAATGACCTTGTACTTCCTGGATGCAATAACCTTAGTAATGAGATGTGACACATAGAAGGACTTTCTCAACACAGTGGCACTGTGCTGGTCAACAGAGAGGTCGCTGTCAACCTGTGTTCCCAGTTCTCTTATAACGACTTCAGTGATCAGTGGACTACTATCAATGTGGTAATTCATGGAAACCATGTTGTTCCCAAAGGGGATGGCGGCACATTTGCTGGCATTGAGCTAATGTCCAGGGTTCTGACACCAGTCATAGGTCTCAGTCAGGCCTTTGTGCAGGATGTCAATGTCACGTAGGAAGGTAATAATAGCACCCACCTTGCAGTCATCTGTGAATACTGTCAGCCAGAGTCCATTCGTGTTGGGCTTGACTTCAGAGGTGTAGATCCTGAACATGAGAGGACCCAGGACAAAACCCTGTGAGACTCCACTCATGAGTGGTCGGCAGTCTGACATGGAGTCTGCTGCTTTCACACCATGGGTTCTATCTGTGAGCCAGTTTGCAAGCTACCTAGTGATATAAGGGTTGATGCCTAGCTGAGTGTGTTTGTCTATGATTCCTGAGTAGGGAATGGTATCCAAGGATTAGAAGGGATGCCTATCTTGTTATTTATTCCATACTGTTACATAAGTATTGCATGTGGCACAGAGCGTATAGGGATGCAGAATGTCTACAGCTACCAATACAGTGGATGACAACAGTAGGCCTTATAAAGTGGTCATTGGGGCATGTACTGGGTGGGCAACAGCAAAAAATGCAAAATCCATCCGCCAATGGATATGGTTGTCCCACAAACACACCCCCACCCACAAACAAACACAATAAACACAATACTGCTCTCTCTCTCTCTCTCTCTCTCTCTCTCTCACACACACACACACACACACACACACACACACACACACACACACACACACACACACACACACACGCACACACATGCACACACACGCACATTTGCCAGGACTGAGATTAGAACCCCTACTTATCTAGTTACTGCTACTACAGTGTTATGCATTTATCACATGCACTACAGAGCTAATAGGGTGATCAGTGTCCCAAGGTACTTCTAAAGTGAGGAACATGACTGGCCCTTGTAAAGTATGGCAATGGATGATGTACTGGATGAGAGAGGCCACAAAATACTTTAACCCACACATATACACACACAAATACACTCAGAAACATATTTGCCAGAACTGAGTTTAGAACCACTGCCTAACTAGTTATTTGTATTATAGTGTTATGCAATTATCACACACGCCACTGAGCTTGAAGGGCTATGGGCTGCCCAAAGGTACTTCTAAGGTGACTGACATCAGAAGGACTGCTAAAGTGGGGCAATGGGAAGTGTACTGAGTGTGAATGGGCTCAAAATCTTTAACCTACAGACACACACATTTACATTTGTCAGGAGTGAGAGTAGAACCCCTATCTATCTTGTTATTTGCACTACAGTGTTACACAATTATCGCACATACCTCAGAGCTTGTAGGACTGTAGGCTGCCCAGAGGTACTCCTAAGGTGACTGTCATCAGCAGGACTGCTAAAGTAGGGCAATGGCAAGTGTAGTGGGTATGGACAGGCTGAAAATCTTTAAACTACAGACACACACACACATGAGCACACAGGCTTTTACATTTGCCAGGACTGAGATTAGAACCCCTACTTAATTATTTATTTGTACTATAGTGTTATGGAGTTATTGCACACACCACAGAGTGTATAGGGCATAGGCCAGTCCAACAGTACTTCTACAGTGAATGACATCAGCAGATCTTGTGAAGTAAGGCAATGGGAGGTGTAATGGTTGGGAATGGACTAAAACACTTATTCTGACACACACACATCCACCCACTACCCCACACACAACCACTGTTACATATGGCAGGACTCTGATTAGAGCCCCTGCCTATCTAGTTAGTTGTATAATAGTGTTACACAGTTATCACATGTGCTATATAGCTTACAAGACTAAAGACAGTCTAAAGGTACTTCTATGGTGAATGACATTAGCAGATGTTGTAAAGTAGGGCAATGGGAAGTGTACTGGGAGGGTAAGGCATTATAATACTTAGAACTACAGACACACACACACACACACACACACACACACACACACACACACACACACACACACACACACACACACACACACACACACACACACACACGCAAAGGTAAGTGATGTGATATTCCAACCACCACCTCAGTACCATCAGACAATTAATCTCATCTTCATGCTGGCACATGTCAGTGGTTACAACTGGTATGCAACTGCCTGCAGCAGGACATCGCTCTATGCCATTCAGGATATTCCTGTGTATGATTCACTCTGTGTGTGTGTCTCCCTGTGTGTCTCACAATATCACTGTTTGCCCCTCTCCTCCCCATGTCTATGTGTGTGTATGCTTGACATATTGTAATAGGTTGCCCATATATATATATATATATATATATATATATATGTGTGTGTGTGTGTGTGTGTGTATCACACACAGCAGATGCAGATATACCACATATGTGCCACCTACAGCAGCCAGTGGGTAATCCTGTCTGATGTATGCATGTGGAGACAGTTAGGTTTACATAGCTGTGTGTATGCAAAGACATTTGCACAATACAGAGATATATAGCCTGATGTAGTTTCAGACATGGGCTTCACTTGTCTAAGTGTAGGGCCATGCTCAGTATGACCTTCTATAGTAAGTGTGGTAATCCATTCCAAGGATAGTTGTACTTCAGTCTGGGGTTTTGTGTGCTACAGCCATATCTTGCAACCTGTTTGTGCAAGATTTCTGGAGATAGGCTGCCAATATGGGGAAACAATGGGCCAAACATAGAGGGTACTATAACTATTGCTCTTATCAATGTATGCATTGCTTGAGTTACAGGGTTTGCTTTAGCAGGCATTTTCTGACATATGTAATATTTGGCACTGTACTGTATTGTGTCATTACCTACTGACAGATATAATTGGATCATCACAGTTATTTACCAGAGAAATACAAGATGGATGATGTACAGACCTATATTATGAGGCAAAGGCTAGACATTCTTGCACAATCCGGCCAGTTGGGAGGTGTGTCTATGGCCGATTGACTGATGAAGCTGAGTAAAAGGTCCAGCACCTTGGTGATATGCTGGCTGGGGATCTCCTGGTTGTGCAGTATTCTTCTTACCTGAATTGTCATATCCTGGTGTGGCCATACCTGTCAGCTGTACAGATTCTCACAGATTATCTAGATTCATGCCTCATATATCTGGTCAGTTTCCCTTCACATTGTTGTTTTCTAGCACATTTATTACAAATCACTCAAGGTTGCAGTCAGGGAATACAGACAGAACATTAGAGTTTCAGACTGCACACCCTTCATGACATCCATGCTACTCAACTTTCTAACATTATGAGAGCAATATTTCAAATGTGTCCCTATAGTTGGGCCTTTATCCCACCATTATGTATGGCTTTGTCCAGATTTCTTCCTCTTCGAGGATGAGAGGTATGCTACTAGCATTTAGCAGCATGGTCTTACATTTGCATTTTGTTGATTGTGTAAAGTTGGTAGTATGGACCCCATGACATTCCCTACAAAGGCACTATGGGTGAGGCATGGATCTTTGCCAGAGGCCTGTAGGCCATTCGAGATGATGCAGGCCATCTGTAGCAAGGCAGTGCGTTCTGTCACTCATATGTTCCCAGGCTACCAGGCAGTGGACCGCCTGGGGTGACAAATGTAAGTGACAGAATGTACTTCTGTGCTTCTAGGTACCATGCCTCTCTACATATGTGAGCAGACATCTGGACATAGCCATGAATAATTGGGTGACAAAGGCCGACATATATGGACCATTGTAACTACTGGCCTTACAAACCTGGAAGGGTGATACAATAACAGAATTTGCATTAACATGCATTTTTCTATAGGGTATGAAGTCTGAGAAACTACAATCTGTCAATATTTTCTGACTTTAGACCTTTGTGGTTTGCCAGGGATTTTCCAGACAACCACTGTTTCAGCCTAAAGAGAGCACAAATATGATGCAAACCTGTGTACATTTGTGAAAGGTCTGTACAGTTGAGAGGTATGGTAGGCACTACGTAGGTTACTCCAAGTATTCATCTTCTCCTCCCTCTCTTTCTCAATGTCGGCCAGGAAATACCCATCACAGTCCAATTGTGTACATAAAATCTCAGGAAAAGCTGCAGTCCTTTCAACAGACATCACAAAAACCAGGCAAAAAAAAAAAACAAAAAGTATATGTGGCCCCTGTACATGACCTGTCAGCCTCCTGGCAGTAATGGATATTGACATCTGGACAGTGTGTAGAACTCCCACCGTAGGTGTAGCTGACATGCAAAATAGCTGGCACTGCATTTCATGGAACATGGCCCTGTCTATGACAGTACTATACCTAGGCCACAAGGACACAGCAGCCATGAGAAGTTCCTGGCCATATCCTGACAGTATTCCCCACATATATACATAACTCATTTACCCCTGAATATTGTAGACATGCAACATGTTGTCCATGTTGATTGGGACAGCCCTGGCAATGTGTGCTCTGCTGCTATTATCCTACAAACTTAAATGTTACTGCATTTGTATGTGAATATGGGTGGGAGGGGGCAAACCTGTCAACAGTACACTTTTGCACAGACTGTCCTGATACTGGCTTTACATTTTGGTTCCATTTAGCATAGTATTGTATCCTGTCTTGGAGACTAGAGGCATATCACTAGAAAACACAGGTTAGATTGTACTAGCAGACAAATGAGTTTCAGACTTCTTACTCTTCAGAGCCTTACTACAAATCCAAGTCCTGTTGTGATATCACTGTGTAAGTCTGTAGGTGGGCATTCCATCATTGTTGACATTTGTGTGCCTTTGCCAGACATCCTTTTATGCTTTTTATGGGTGACTTGCTGTGTGAGTCTAGGGGTGAGTATGGGATCCCCACAGTGACATCCATGCATGTGATCTGTGACCACCCTTAGTTGGCCCTGCCATATATACTGCAGTGGGATTTATCACCTTAAATGATACTGCATAGTGTGGGGAAGCCAGTATTGTGCAGATACTTCCTGGTGTCCCACATAGCTATCATTTGTCTGCTGCTATCCTGGTAGGCCACCCCATTCCCTTGCATGCATGCACCATTACCATAGATATGCTACCAAAGCATAGTAATCCATTAATTTATTGTTAAGAAGACTGACTAACCTTGTGTCTGCAGCAGTTGTGAGGATGGTGCTTGAGGGCTGCCTATGTTGGATGCACACAGTACACTGCCTATACATGGTACGTTACAAGTAATGTGATTTGTTTGTCATCCAGTTTACTGTGTATGCAAGTCAGAGAGAGGCATCAGTCCCTGGGTCCCTACAGTTTCAGTGTGTGTGCTATGCATTGCCTCTTTACCAAGGCTTGGGCATACTGGGCATGCCTCTGTCTGCCTATGGGAGCAGGCTCAGGGGCTTCCTCTTCTGAGTCCCTCTGTGCCTGTGGGGACCTTAGCAATGGTGGTGGCCTGTGTGGCCATTCCCCGTGCTGTTCCTGCTGCAGCTGTTTCTGCAGGATCATATTGTGTAGCATGACACATACTGTGAACATGTGCGCACATGTGGCTGGAGAGTACTGCAAGGGTCTACCAGATATGTCAAGGCAGCGGAACCGTGAATTGAGTATCCCAAACACATGCTCTATAATGATCCTGGTTTGTGCGTGTGCTTCATTATGGCATTCTTGAGTGGGTATGTGTGCATTTCTGATGGGTGTCATCATCCATGGCTCCAGTATATAGCCAGCATCCCTCACCAGATGGCCATATGGGATGTCCCCACTGGCAAATGCCTGGTACAGCTGTGATGAATGCCAGATGTGGGAGTACTGATAGCTTCCAGGTCTGCCAGCACACAGATTCATGACCTGGCAGTTGCTGGAGAGGTAGCCCTTGTGGTTTATGTAGACCCTACCCTGTTCACTGGGTGGTGCTTTGATGTGGATGCGCGTGCAGTCTATTGCACCCAGTACGTCTGGGCATTCTGCTACATGGTGGAAGAGATGCATATTGCTGCTCACCGGCATGTGGTAGGATGGCATCCAAGAACTGGTGGAGTACCCTGGATGCTGATGCCTGTGAGACCCTCATGATGTCCCCAGTAGTTCTTTGGAAAGTACCTGTAGCTAGTATTCTTAAGGATACGCATACCTTGGTATCCACTGGGATGGGTTCTCTTCTGTTGGTTCTAAATCTGAGTCGAGGCCGGCACAGCTTGGTGATTTGCTGCAGTATGTCTCTGTCCACCCTGTAGCGCTCTACTATCTCCAGATCATGTAGCCCCTGGTAAGTTACCCTGGGTATGAATACTCTTCTCCTCCTCCTCGTTCTGTGGCAGTTGTCAGCATTATCCTCCTCACCACTATCAGCCTCAAGCACATACTGATGAATCAAAGCAATGGCAGCCACAAATATGTTTTTGATTAAAATTCCCCTGCATGTGTACACCAATGGTTCAGAGTTTGTGAGAAAACTGTTGTGCTGCAGATGCTGCCTGTATGATGGGCTAACTATGATCCATTCCACCTGCCACCTATGTTATTTGTACTTGATTGCTTGTATTTTGCTATTTCCCTTTTTTTCCTTTTTTCTCTTCCATTTCCACCCCTTTTAAGCTTCGAGGCATGCTGTGCAAACCCGGTGCCCAAATGTAAACAGTCCTGCTATTTCTGTTTTTTTTTTTTTTTTAGACCCGGTGCACACTGTGCAAACACATTTAGCTAAGGTAAACTAGAGAAATGGCCCTCCCCTGGACATGAACACACTTTTCATTTCATGGAATAAGTCAATACAGCCTCAGAGACATCCCCTTGCTTAGCTGTGCTTAGCTAATGTCATCTGTGAGCTGTGGAGCTCCAATGTGCTTACACCAAGCATGACACACCCCCTCTTCATGTCTGCTACTCCTCGTGCTTGCACTACTGCCTTATAGCACCTAAATGGTTAGGTGCAGTTTGGCACTTTGCTTCTTTTTGTGATTCAGTAAATTTCCTTCATTAGCAAACCCCACTGCCTTAGCCCCTAGTTACAGCACTATCCCAGAGCCTTTCCCCTTAGAAGCCACTGTTCCCTGGTATTGTTTTGATTTTGCATGCCATAGACTATAATGGCAAAATGCAGATTTCACTTAAAATTGCCTTTTCACATATTTTTTTTTTATTTTTGGCATGATCCTGTTTGCATGCTGCTGCCGTATGCTTAAATGGCCGAGATCAGCCAAAAAAATAAACATAAATAAATAATAATACTTTTATTTTTATAATTTTGCAACACTTTTACATGCCAATGACCATATATTTGGCCATTGGCATGACTATGGATTGGAATACATGTTTTGTTTTTTTTCAACAGCAAATGAGGTCATTAGCATAATCATGTCCATGGCAGAATAACGTTGCCAGGCTTGTGCACATTAAAAGGTTTGTTTACTGGATCACTCTCGGCCATATTCCGTGCAGGAACAGCTACACTATTCCTGCATGGAAATTCTGGCTTATTGAATCCCAAGGTTAGTCTTTCCACCACGTCTTCTGTTCTGTTGAAAGCTCCCTTTTGGTTGCTGATTTCCTTCTGTACAATTTGCTGCCTCCTCACTTAAATCCACACTTTCAAATGACACGCTTTTCTTATTAGCAGCAGTCTAGGTAGATGAAACAGAAGAATCACGTACACCACATGATTTAAATTCCGTACTTTTGGTTTGGGATCTACCATTTCTAGGTTTTCTTTGCCACAGAAACACCAATTTTTTCTTATTTATTTTATTTATTTTATTTATTTAACATTTGTTGACCGGGAATGTCAGACTAGGTTCCACAGAGCCTGTTTTCAGCGGAGGCCCGGGGAGAAATGCTCCAGATGCATGTCTTTGGAATGTGGGAGGAAACCAGAGTACCCGGAGGAAACCCACACGAACACAGGGAGAACATGCAAACTCCACACAGAAGGCACCCCAGCCGAGAATCGAACCAGACAACCTCTTGCTGTGAGGTGACAATGTTAACCACTGCACCACTGATCATTAACACCATGATTGAGCTTCTTCATTTTATGCTCAATCACCTCATTTCAACTTTAGATAGTTCTCTTTTAATGTCCTTCATTTTACATGAATAAACATTCAAAGATGTGTCTTTTCAACAGTGTATCCTGTAACAGAGAAATCTGCTGTTGGATTTTTTCATGTGCTCTTGTATTCTATTTAATGAGAACTATCAGTCAGCCCAGTGTACACTGTAAAGCATTCTGCCTCCACTCTTCCAACAAATTAGTCTCATCTTCCCCAAAATCAAATGCAGGCAACTTCTCAACCCTCAGCCCCCTAGGAGCAATGGAAAAGCTCACATATTTTTCAAGAAGACATATATCATAATATAAAGTCACTTCCTTGACCATAAGTCTTTTCAAATCCTCAAACCTTTTATCGTACACATTGTTCACAACTGATGACCATGGATCAAAATTGGCCATCTTCTCCTCCCTCTCTTTCCCAATGTCGGCCAGGAAATACCCATCACAGTCCAATTGTGTGCATAAAATCTCAGGAAAAGCTGCAGTCCCTTCAACAGACATCACAAAAACTAGGCAAAAAAAAAAAAAAAAAAATATATATATATATATATATATATATATATATATATATACACACACACACACACAGCCATTTCTTCTCTGATTTGACTTTCTGCTGTGGTTCCTTGTGTGAACTCTCAGTGTTATCATTGCACATTTTCCCCACTTTCATCCTGAATCTCAGGCATTTGGTAGACTCTGCTTAGCAAAAAGCTTCCCCCATTCTTGCTCAACACCAAGATAAATCCTAAATGTGAACAAGTATCTATTCATACCTTTCATCTCCTTGCTCTCCCTTCTTCACTCATTTCCTTACTTCTTTCAATTCCTCTCCCCTGGCTTTCCCTCTAAATATACCATATGCATGCTTTTCTCTCACTTCATATTACAATTCCTGTTTGTATTATAGTAACTTACCTTTAATTTCTCTATAAACTGGCTAAAATGCCTCTAACTATTAAATCATTGTCATTTAACATGTATCTATTATTACCCATTGTTGTCATATTATGTCTAATGTGGTGTAATTATTTAAACTGTACTGTTTTTTGCATTATTTTAAAGACTGCAAAGTTATCGTTCTTAAAATGTTTCTTAATGCATAAAAGCATTTCTCCCTTGGCCTCTGCTGAAAATTGGCTCCTACCCAGTCAGACTTTCCTCTTTCCTAGTAATCATCTTTCAATAAATAAATAAATAAATAAATAAATGCAAGATGGAAAATATTCCTTCAAAATCTGCTTGTTCTCTGTTTTCCATGATCTCCCTCCTACCGATCTAAGCCTGGTCTGGTTTGTCTATTCCATCCTTCCTTCTTTCTGCTTCATGTCTATAGCCCATCTGTTGTCCTTCCTGACTGCTTCTTTTCACTCAGATTTCACATGTCCCTTTGCAGATCTCATGTTATTTTTGTTTTTACAGTTCTGCTTGTCTCCTTGATGTGTACTTCTTACACCCCAACTCTCTCATTGCACCTTAAGAAGAAACCATTGTCATTAATTATTTTAACCTCATATTCTTACGCAGGCATCTCAACCTGTTCATTTTCTAGTTTCCTTCTCTTCCTGAAAATTTTGTACTTAGCTTTGAGTATTCCATTCCCATTCCCAGACATTGTTCACCCACTCAGTTTTACTTCTGGTTTGTAACTCATCTTTGACCTTCACACAGCTCAGCATAACCTACTCCTCAAAGTAAAACACCACCTTTTTAGTCCTTGGATTTTTATCCTTCCCCCAGCACACACTCTAAGCTTGGTTAAATGTGCCTTTGACAGAACATCTGTGACTCCCTCTGCCTTAGTTCTAATTACGCTAGCACTCTGCTAGAGATGCACACACTAAACCTCTCCTGGTCCAAAACATCTGTAACTTTATATCAACACTTTCTTATTTTTTCTGAGGCCTGGAGCTCAGAAATGTCACAGCCCATTCCCAGCAGGTTCTGATCCTGAATGAGTACGACTCTCTTCGTCCTATTACAGTATTCTTTTGCTCCCTACTTACGCACCTTACTTCCTTGGTACATCTGGAGGCTGACACAATGTATCAGACTACTATAACTACCATCTTCTCTGCGTTAGCACAATGATATTTATCCAAGATTTTGCCCTTCCTGCTGTCTTGCCTTCTTCATAGTGTAGTAGTCATCTTCTTTACTGACCTCACATTTGATGGCTTCGTTATATAGAAACTTCCTCCTGTCATCGTGCCATGTTTTTATGGTAACATCAGTGTACTCCATCCCTTCTGGTGTTACTGCTTTCAGCTCTTCATGCTTCTTCCCAGATGTTTTACACTGTTGCTTATACCCAATAGAGATGCTCTGACTCATGACTGATTTTTCCAGAACCATGTTCTGTGCCCTGTATCCTTTTCTGTCTTCTGCTTAAGCACCTGCTCTTTATAAGCTTCAGTTACATGTATTACCTCATTCCATCTCACCTTAAATGGTGCATCCTCTCAGGTGAATGTTAAAGATTTTATTTAAATAAAGCAAAAAAAAAAAAAGAGAGATAATAACACTGATGACATATAACATGATAAAATTTACTCTTGGTAGAGTCCTAAATGTGCAGCATTGAAGAAACATGGCATCTCTACTAAGCCAGCCTGGGCCACTGCTTTCAATGCCTTCAGCTTCATCTCATCTACATCTTCAGCCAAAGAATACAACAATGACTTCTACAGCAGTGATGGACCATAACTTACCAGAGGTCAGGTAGTGCATCAGTTTAATAACTTCCTCAAAATACTCTGTCCACCTCTTGATATGAATGTCCCTGTAGTAATCAACATTTCTTTTCCCTTGGAGAATATCGCTAAGTAAATTATCATATACCCTCTTGAGGTGTTGATTGTGCATGACCAGAACAGAGTATGAGACCAGAATACCATTGTAGTCTCCTGACAGTCTTTCTGAAAGACTTTCTTCATGATGTCTTCAATATTTCTCCAGGCTAAGCTTCTGCTTTGGCAGCTGAGGTCAATGCACTCTTCCTGGAATACTGTTACCTCTCAAATTAATTGGGACAGCCCCCATGGTAATTTCTGGGAACAAAATCACCTTCAGCTTGAAATGAGACTCTACCACTGGAGTCCAGCATCATAAGATAATCAGTTGGACAGGCAACAACTGATTTTCAGCTACATCCTTTGTGCAGCTTCTAATACTGACTACTTGAACAAGGTCCCGTCAGAGTAAATAGCTGCAATATCACTTAGAACACAGCTGAAGACTTGATGTCTGAGAATAAGCATTCAAACAGATCTCTACAGCACATGCAAGAACCTAAGGCACCGTTGTTGTTAATTTTGGTTTGCCATGCCCCATGTCTTTGAAGATCTCAGTTCATTACTAACTGGCTAATAGTCCGATGCCCCATACTTAATAGTTTCAGCAGCTCTTCTACTGATTTATACCATTTAAGCTGTCCCTTATAATTTCCATTATCCCAGCAGAGTCAGCCTTGCAGTAATCCCACATATAATTTTGGTCCATTTGCCTTAACCCCACTTTAGAAGGATCAGATTCTGCCACTTACTCTATCTTCTTTGTTCAGTACTACATTCGCACTCTTAACATCATCTCACAGTCCATGAAATTATTTGTATAGATTATCAGAAGTTGTATCACACTCACATTCTTCCTTTCCACAAAGGCCTCATTTTGCTAACCATGATGCATTAGCATCCATACATTCACTTATCCTGAACCTATTGCTTAGATATTTGCTTTACTCTTCTGTTTAAACATTTGGATCATTCACTTCCTCTAATATCATTGTAACCATCATCTCATCTTCCATCCAATTCCTTTGGTAAACAAGGCAATTTTATTGTGTTGTTCTCCCTTTTCCTTTGATGAAAGTATTCCATATGGACTAAGAGGAAACATATTTCCTGTATATAGTCCATAAATCCCCATGGTCATCCCCTCCCCAAACTCACATGTAGCTCTAAATTCATTTCCCTATTACCATTGTCAATTGCTAGACTGAATAATACTTTATTTTCAGGTGCTACTGTCTCTTTTTTCCAGCAGCTCATCAAAAAAAAAAAAACACAAGAAAAAGGAAAATGGGGTGGAGGAACTACCGCTTAACCTGTTTGATACATTTATTTCTTCCTGTTCATTGTGATAGAAAGTGGGTGTCCACATGAACTATTTCACATTATACAATGACCCTCCATTAATATTCAAAAATGTGCATGCTGATTGGTCAGCGTGCACGTTGTAAATCAGAGTTATAGTAATGGAAAAAGGTCCAGTCGCCCGGACTTTTTCCATTACTATAACTCTTTTTTTACAGCAACGGAGAACGCAAGATCTCCGTTGCTTCACACTGTCTCGCTATGTTAAACTTGTTTAACATAGCGAGAGAGTTTGTAAAAAGCAACGGAGATCTTGCTTGCTGCGTTGCTTTTTTCAAAACTGTCTCGGTATGTTAAATAGGTTTAACATAGCGAGACAGCTTTAAAAAAAGCAACGGAGATTCTCCGTTGCTTTTTTTAAAGCTGTCTCACTATGTTAAACCCATTTAACATAGCGAAACAGTTTGTAAAAAGCAACGGAGATCTTGCTTTCTCCGTTGCTTTTGCCCACAGCTCTGATGTTCTGCGTAGGCATACGCATGTGCAGTACATCAGAACTGCCGCAGAATACCAGACAGCTGCGGAAGGGCAGCAAGGAGGCATTATACAATGCCATTATTTAAGGAAAGTAATTGTTTTTTTTCTTAAATAATGTCATTGTATAATAGCAATAACTCACTTCTGGGTGTGAGTAATGCTGGATTTACACACGGTTGGCTTTGTATGGCCACTTGGGCTTCACCTTCATGACAAAACCACACCAACCGTGGGTAAATCCAGCATTACCCATACCCAGGCATGGGTTATTGCTATATTAACACATCTTTCATTCTGCAATTGCTGTAGTTATAGTAACAAAATGAGACAGTTTGCAAATCTAGATTTAAAGGAAGTGTCTTAAAGTTCCCCCATGACAGCAAGTTAGTATGAACTTTAACCTGCACATTGCCATTTGGGTTTGGTCTCTATGTGTACATGTTTCAAAGTCACACTATGGATGAAGATATAAAACCATTAGTTATGTAACAGCATATGACAGAGCTAGGATGTTAAAATGAGTCCATCGCATGGCTTTCACAAATGTACATATTTTTTATGTGTGTAGTCATGTTTTATTAGACTCTGAAGTTTAATTTAGTGAATTGCTATAGCTCCAGTTGGTTTTGCATGTCATCTGACATAACTTGCAGTTATTGCTTTCAGTGTCATGTTGGTTAGATGAGTTCTGTCATATTTCTTCCATCTCGATAACGGCTTCATTGTCCTCAAAATATTTTTGTGGCAGTTGCTAATATAATGCTTGCTAGACTCACAATCTGAGTAACTCAAAAGAAATTCTACAGAAAGAGAATTTTAATACTTTGATAAAAGTCATGCTTTTAACAACAAATGAGATTTAGTAGTCATTGACTTGTATAACTGAAATTGTACCTTAATGTGTTTGTGACTCATTAACTGTTCATTGATACTTCCTGCCGGGGATTATGCAGCCGATATAATATATTAAGGGGTCTACTTTAAGACCTCGAAAGTTTAGTCGCCCGAATGCATATGGATCGAACCATATGAATCAAACTATTAAACAATCAAATTCCAAAAAAAAAATTGAATTCCAAAAAAAAAAAAAAAATACACACAAAAAAAAATTAAACTAGTGTAGTTAGGGGGACAAGCCGCCCTGCACCCCCCACCCCTCTCCACTACTTAAATATACCAACTCCGAGATCACACTACATTGAAGTAAATGGAAATCTCCACCTATGGAGAATTCCGTTTACATTTTTGATGTTTTGCACTTTTGGTGTACTAATGTTGACAATATCGTACTCGATATTCTTGGACTTCGAGCATATAAAGTAGACCCCATATTAAGCAGTTTACACTGACTTAGCTCCCTAATGTACACTAATTAAACACACATTTAGAAAAGTAACTTCATGATACAATCATTGTTTTACATAAATTCTCTGTACTGAAATGGGATCTGGGAGCGTTTTCACTGTGTATGATTTTGTCCACATAATATATAAATGACTGCTTGGAAGGCTACTGAATTCTGTTTTGCATTACCATTAAATCTATGCAGCAAACATGATATTAATATTGGTTTTAGATGGTGCTTTCAAAGAACAGCAAAGTCTATGTAAGCGTTTAGAAACCTACCTTTCTGCGCAGTTGTCCTGGCATCGAAATACAGTCATCTTTTTGTAGTCAAAAAAGGATGCCCCACGGAGTGCTCTTTGCTGTGTGTTGTCCATGTAACAGCCAATATATTTTGCTGAAACAAAAATGTTTATTACATTAACCAAATTCATAATGCTGAAGATAGAACCATATAACTGAGAAAATGCTTCAAGCCGAATATAACATGTTTTCTATTCTGCTTAGTACATACCCAGCTGAAATATCAGGATGCAAAGTTAGTGTACTGAATAACTTACTCACGTATCTTTTCTCTGTGTTTGAGAAAGCATTCCTTAAAATGTGTCACTGTTGAATTCATATTATAAATACCATATGGTTAATGAATAATGGAATTTATTTTTTCTATTTCAATTCTGGTGTAAATTCTATAATCACTAAAATGTGAATGAATACGTACTTCTATGCTTAAAACCTAAGCACAACAGAAATTGATAAAAAATGAAATAAATATATAATATAGATTTAAAAGAATAAACAAATATGAACATAAAGTATGAACTTAGCTCATAGGTTTTTATGACAAATGAAATAAATGTGCTATTTGGAACAAACTGGTGTTCTTAGCAGTAGGCGGTCTCAGAAATGTCACACCTGTGCATCCCACAGGACAGGATGCAGGATGAATCCAGGAATGATATGGAAAGCAGTATGGACAGAGGCAACACAGATATAAGTGAGAAGCAAAAAAAAAAAAAGCATAGTTCTTTTAAAACGAGTAACAAAGCATGCTTACCCAGTGGCTTGGTTGTATTTTACTTCACTGAATGGTTAATTTACTACCTGAAAACATTAAAGAAGCTCCCACTTCACTTCTGGTCCCAGAGAATGCAAGCTCTACATTAACGGCTTCTATCAGTAATCTTAAACCTGGTGCTCCATGTTTTAATATTGGACATACAGAGTGGGTCGGTGGGTGTAATGAACTTAACAATTTGGAACTTAATCCTCACCAGGTTGCAGTGGGGAATTCTTTTACTGTTCATAGCACCACGAAACGAGGAGGTATATACCAACATACTTTCCTTATAGACTGTCAGCATTTCAACTTTGTTGAATTTCAGTATCATTGATTGCCGTCATGAAAGTTGCAGTATGACCAGTGTGTTCTCCAGTTTGACTGATCTATCTGGTCACTTGAGTTTAAAAGACACTATTGAATTCTTGGAAAAGCAACTACACAAAGTCTGAAGTTTGCAGTTAGACAATTCTTTTTTAAATATACATATTAACTATCAGCACCCAAAGGTTTGGGACTTTTCAAATTTCTGAACGAGATTATAACCGGTTCTGTACTACATAAGAATTGGTCTCTATGTTTGATCATCATGGCATCAAATTAATGACTGCTTTGGTCAAATATAATGAGCTACAGACAGACATTCTTTCAACTGCAGTTCAGAGTTTGGATGATTTTATTCAGAAAGATTTGTTGTTTCACTATCATTTAAGTGATTACAATGCTGTCTTTTCACAGAATGATAACAATCTGAAATTAAGAAGGGTAAAAAACAAAAAAGTTACTAAGGGATCTAAAAGATAATGAGGCAAACAATGTTTATCCATTACTGAAAGGGTCCTTTAACCATTTAAACAAGTACAATCTATCTGTTACATGATGGTGTTTGTACTCCTTCAGTTTATTAATTTAGTGGTTTCCTCTCCACCAGAGACTGATGACCCTTTGAAACCCCCCCCCCTCTTTGCAGGTCCTCTCGACTGGCCAGTCGAGAGGGCCCTTTTCTCCTTAACAGAAACAGACATTAGAGTTGAGGCCTCCTATCTCCCCAAATTTCGGGAACAACAGAGTAAATCACAACAACTACAGCAGTCCCAACAGGAGAGGGAAGTGCTATGGGAGAGGGGTTGGAACAGCAAACATTAAATGGTATTCAGATGCAAGACGGTATTCTCTTTTCCTATAATGGTTTCAACATTTTAATTATAGTAGTTTGGAAGTTACAGCTGTTCATTTTAAACTTTTTCAAAGGGGTATAACTTACACAACTACTACAAAGTCTGACTTAATTGTCTCATGGCATTAAAATTATTTATTAGTAAACAATTCATCTATTTCATTTGATAGCAAGAAAGTAGACAATAACGACATTAAGTGAAAAAGTCAGTTTAACCCTCATCCTCACCCTTTAATATGCCTATTTGAAAAGAAGTGTATTAAAGATATTTATCGTTTTAAGAAAATAACTTTTATGCTGGTATTAAAAACATGAGTGCTGGAGAAAAGGAGATTTGGCATGACTGATAACAGATACAAATTTAAGAATAATGAAAGCAGACAAAGGCGGAGGGATTGCCATTATGGGTCTATTTGATTACCCAATACACCCATCATTTTTGGGATTCCCAATGTTCACAAGAATCTGCAACCCTCCGCCCCCTCACTACGAGTGATAGTAGCTGTGCAAGGGTCTAAGACATATCCACTTGCAGCTTACATTGATAGGAAGTTAAAGCCTAATATGAAGTTATTTCCCCATTTGATTAAGGATTAATGGGATTTTGGGTGGAAATTAAAATATGAGTTATAGGTGATGATCTTATTTTTGTCACCAGTGATGTGATAGATCTGTTCACATCCATACCACATGATTCTAGTTTAGACTATTTCACTGAAATAGTCTCCTCTTTATGTTTTTTTTTAAACAACCCTGAAGTTTAATTATAGATTTTATGGATATAATTTTAAATAATAGCTACATTGTTTTCAAAGGGCAACTCTTTAAACAAAATAGGAGAGTACCATGGGTGCCATTTGTGTCCCAACATACTCTAACATGGTCATGTTGTCTTGAGAAGTGAAACACATTTTAATAAGTTATATATCAGATTTTTAGATGACATTTGTTTATTGTGGACTGGTTCTTTGCAATTGTTGGAAGATTTTTTTTTATTTACAGTATATCAACAACACAACTATTTTTTAAGATTCACACACCAGTCCTATAGTGATTTTATATGTTACTATTACTAAAAACATGGGATGGGTTTCTCTGTTAATATATACATGAAGGCCATTTTTAAACTCCTACCTCCACTATGATAGTTGCCACCCTGTCACACAAAAAGTGATTTAGTTAAGTTGCAATTTCTGACATTAGCAAGGATGGTTTTGGATGACAACAGATTTCAGCTTGAATCTGACCTTTTAACCAGAATGTTCTTGGACCAGGGTTACCCAGAGAAATGTGTTCATAACATTAGAAAAGAAGTTAAATGATTTAGACATTCCGGATTTAAAATGCTGTTAGGTATTGGACCTGCCATGGAAGGTTAACTCCTAAGCAAAAAAATTCACTTCACAATCTAGCAGTACCCAAAAAATACTTTCCTGAATGTTCCTGAATAAAAAAATATTACTAGGCATAATTGGTCAAGTTTTAAATTTGATTAGTACTTAGTTAATAAGTTAGGTGATCATTCAGTTTTTAAATATAAAAGAAGAAAGAATTTTAAAAGTCAATTCTAACATGGGAAAAACATTAATGATAAAAATTCAGTGGAAGTTACAATTGGTACAAGTAAGTGGAGTGGATGTAGTCAATGTAAATACGATTGCACAAAATGACAATATTATTATTGGTAATGAGTTTATCAAATTACCAAAAGGCCACAACTGTTTATCTAGGGAGGTAGTTTACATCAGTAAATATGAATCTTGTGATGCTTTTTATATTGGGAAAGCAAAGAGATAATTAGGAAGACATACATATGAAAACTATTACAATTTAAAGAAAAAGAATGAAAATAATGTTCTTTTTAAACATTCATTACTGTTCCCAGGTCATGACTATTTTCTATTTTCAGTACTAGAGCAAGTGCCGGTAAATCCACTGGTGGAACCATGGGAAACATTAATTGAATATAAAGAGCTGCAGTGGCAATTGAAACAATGCAGGAGTATTCACTGGCCTGAATAACAATATATCTATTAACAGTGTTTTCAAATTAAGGGCTGTTGTGCTATGAATTCAGTAAATAGGTTCAACTGTATTTATACACAGATTAGATGTTCTTCATGTTTCACTGTTGCAGTCATCACACACGGGTTATCCTGCCAGGGGGTAGCCCTCAGTCGGCCCGAATACCAGAGGCTTAGTATTTCTGCGTCAGTTGCTGTTGCTCCAGGACGGACGTGAGGTCGTCAGTGGTATAAAGTTAGGCAGCCAATGCCATTACATCAGTCTTTCTTGCTGAGGAGCCCGAAGCAGAAGCAGTTTGCATGAGTGCTGGTTGGCCACTACATGAGTTTTCGTTTCAGAATTGAAGTTGAAGTCTTCTAAAGCTAAGTACCCCCATTGGGGATCCTTTCTTCTTGCTCTAACCAATGTCAGAAAAAGTTAACAATTGTCTCACCAGTGGAAAGCAAATACCACACCGAGATTTCCATTCTTACTGTGTCACCTGTTTAGGCCCAGACCACGACATCCCTCGCTGTCAGTTCTGTGCTTTCTTCAATGCCAGAACTATATGTCGTCGGGCCATTATTGTAGCTAAATATTTTCACTCTTGATCTCCATATTCTGAAATGGCTTTGGTAAAGCCATCTGACTACCAATATTCTGAAAAAAACATAAGGATAAAGACAGAGACAGACTGCACAGGTCCAAAACTGCCGATGATGCTTCCGTTAAGCTAGTCACCAGTTTGCCAGTCCTTATTGAGTATCAAAGCAAAGCAAACACATTCTGTGAAGTAACAGAGTCCAAAAAGGAACGGTGCAACAACTGGATATAAAACGAACCTTATTTTATTGCTTAACAAAGTTAAGAACTATACTCATTTAGCAATTTCATCCACATCAATGTGGTCTTCATCTGATTCTGATGAAGTCCACACTGATGTGGATGAAAGTGTTAAATGAGTATAGTTCTTAACTTTAAGTAATAAAATCAAGTTTTTTTTATATCCAGTTGTTGCACCGTTTCTTTTTGGACTCCATTGCTTCACAGCGTGTGTTTGCTTTGCTTTGGTACTGTTTTGTCATTTTCACGCTGTTTGTAGATTTATCGGTCCTCATTGAAGCGCTTTTGCATCCCTTGATGCCCACTTCTGTGGATTTGCAGGCCACTACAGAGACCAGTTGGGAGTCCGGTATGCTTCGAGACTCTTCTTTGACTAAGGATCCTGCAGATATCTCTACCTTGGATGGGTCCGGAGCTGCTGTGCAGGCACCGGCTTCCAAGGAAGTTCTTCGCACTACCAATACTCAACACAAACCAATGACCTCTTTCATGTCTTCAGTTCTTTCTAAAACTACCAAGTTTCTAAGGCCCAGGGTATGAACTATGCCTAAAAAACTGACAACCCAAGCTCAAGCACCTGCTTCCATGCCTCAATCTCAATTACTTAAAATGGCGGAAGACCTTATCTTGCTTATTAGGGGAAGCCAGCCTACTCCTTCCAAAAGAAGAGACTTGTCCCCAGCAGTTTTATCTGAACAGGAGTCCAATGACTCTGAGGTTTCTGAATATGAAAGCATGCAACCCTTGTCTGCTTATGAGGATTCAGATGCAGAGGAATCAATTCCTTCTGCCTCTCCTCCAGAGGATTTTTCATTTGATAAAACCCTAAATATTTTAAGGAAACATTTCCAATGGGAGTGTCAGGACTACCCTCAGTCCAAAAAGAGATTCAGGGAATTCTTAGATTTACCACAGCACAGACCTTTAGCCATTCCTCCTGTCATGGATGTCGTGGATGATGTTTTTATGGAATTCAGTTTAACTCCTGACACCCTTCCTCCTGCTCTCAGGAAGCCTGACAGGTATTACAGAGTCCCTGACTCTCACAAATTTCTTTTCAAGAATCCTATTGGTGACCCAGAGGTCATCTCCCAAGGACCTAAAGGAATAACAGCAAGCACAGCTAAGAATTCCACACCCTCAGAGAGGGATTCCTGAGCTTTAGACAGATGGGGTAAAAAAGTATATATCTCTGCAACTGTTGTTATTAGAGCACTAAATTGTCAGTTCCTCATGCTGAAATTCCAGCAACATACTATGGAACTCCTTAAACAAAAAATATCAACCTTTCCGGCTTGTGCAGAAAATAAAGAATTACAGGAGCTTATGCATTCTGCAAGCCAAGTTACTAGACACACCTTGCAATGTGGCTTTGATGCCCTAGAAGCATCCTGCAGGGGAGCAGACACAGGTTCTGTACTTAGAAGACATGCTTGGCTTAAGGAACAGACCTTGCCAGACCATGTCAAATCAAAACTATCGGACACACCATTGAACAAAGACAATTTGTTTGGCACCAAGGCAGAAGAGGTCTTAAAAAAGATGGAAGAAAAAGCTAAATCTATTCAGACAGTTAAAGACTTCTTGCAGGTCCAGCCCTTGAGGTTCAGTAGGCATTGCCCCTCCAAGCACTGGTCCTTTCCAGCCCCCTCAAGGCCAGCTCAGTCAAGACCTAGGAGAAGCAGACCCCCCCAGACAGCAGCCCCAGGAAATGCAGAGATCTAAGCAATGGAGTTTCTCCACTCCAAAAACAGGGAGTGCTAAGCTACCCCCTTACGGAAAGAACTCATAATGACTTTACACCTCCACCCCTTATCTCTGCCTACCTGCTTGTGCCCCTAGGAGGAAAACTCTTCTCCCATGCCAAAAACTAGGCCTCTATCATCAACGACTGATGGGTTCTCAACATAGTGTCCAGGGATACACATTTTATTTTCACACTCTACCTACCCCAAAAGGATTCCCAGATCTGCCTCCAAACAAGTGGGCAGAGGCATAAATCCAAGTACATTCCCTGCTCTCCATAAGGGCAATACAAACCTGTTCCTGCAGACCAGATAGGCCAAGGTTTTTATCCAAGCTTTTCCTGGTACCCAGAAAAGAGGGCACCTGGTGCCCAATCCTCAATCTATAAATTCTAAACACCTTCCTGTTGATACCAAAATTCAAAATGCTCACCTTCCAGCAGCTTCTTCCTATGGTATCCAAGGATGCTTGTTTAGCCACCCTAGACCTAACAGAGGTCTATCTACACATCCCAATCAAGGATTCCTGCAGGAAATATCTCCATTTCAGAGCAGGATCTATGCACTTTCAGTTCTCTGCACTTCCCTTTGGCTTATCCACTGCTCCCAGAGTTTTCACAAAATGCCTGGCTCCAGCCATTGTTTTTTGCAGACAAAGGAATATTCAAATTTACCCCTACTTAGATGACTCCCTGATTCAGGTAGACAGTCAGGAAAAGCTGTTACAGCACCTGACCTTTGTAAAGCACCTACTGACCACCCTGGGGTACACTATAAATGAAAAGAAATCCAAACTAGTACCCACTCAGAAAATTGTATTCCTGGGAGCAAGCCTGGACAATGCTTCCCAGATGGCATTCCTTACTCCAGAAAACAAGCCTATCTGACAGGCTACTTCTTTCAACTAGCCACCAGTACCCAGTTATCCGCAAGGAAAATCCTGCAAGCTCTATGGTTCATGGCCTCCTGCATTCTACTCATTCCATATGTCAGACTGCATATGAGGAAACTTCAATGGTACCTAAAATGCCTTTGGTGTCAATACTCTCAGGACCTGGAAACTATCATACCTATGATACCCTGTCTAAGGAAAGATTTTTTTTGGTGGGTAGCAGCATGCAACCACAACAAGGGTCTTCCCTTCTCACAACCCCACGCCACCCAGAGCCTAACCACAGATGCATCAGATTATGCTTGGGGTGCACACCTGGATGGCAGGTACATTCAGGGCCATTGGAGCCCAAATCAAATACATCTGCACATCAACCAAAAAGAGATGTTAGCTGTTCAGCATGCTTTGACAACTTTCCGACCCCTCCTCTCCCTGGGGCCTCTACTGATCAAAACAAACAACACCACAGTGATGTGGTACATCAACAAGCAGGGAGGAACTCGCTCTTATCCCCTCTGCAGGCTCGCCATGACCCTTTACCACACGGCTTCAGCCATGCATATTCACCTGCAAGCACAATTCCTGCCAGGCTCCCAAAACTCTCTGGCAGACAACTTAAGCAGAAACCTCCTATGTCCACATGAGTGGCAGCTAGATCACAGCACCTTCAACCTTGTGACACAGAAATGGGGCACCCTGAAGGTGGATCTCTTTGCCTCCCACAACAATCACCAGCTCAGCAAATTTTGCACCAGTCAACTTCACAGCAAGGCCTGGAAAGCCGATGCCTTATCCTTCCAATGGGTAAACCTCTCAATCTATGCATTTCACCCTCTACCTCTACTTTCAAGGGTACTACTCAAAATAAGACAGGAAAAACCAAGAGCAATCTTGATTGCCCCAGGCTGGCCACACGAGCACTGGTACCCACTGCTGAGCAGTCTGTCACCCCTGCCACCATGGCACCTACCTCAGATCCCAACTCTCCTGACCCAGCAGAATGGAGAATTCATGCATCCACAATTGCAGATCCTGAACCTGGCAGCAAGGCTTATTCCTTGACCTCTCCTCCAGTTGTCAGTCTAAGCAAGCAAGTCCTGGATGTTATACATGATGCCAGATGCCCCAGTATTAGAAAATCCTATGCTGACAAGTAGAAAAGGTATTGCACCTGGATCCAGGCTAAAGGAGATGAAATGGCACAGCCCTCCCTTCCTCTCATCCTGGATTACCTAGCAGACCTACAACACAGGGGCCTATCCTTCTCTTCCATTAAAATTCATGCCTCTGCCATCTCTGTTCATTACAGCACAGAGCCATCTCTCTTTTCTCACCCACTCATCAAACAGTTCCTAAGAGGGGCTAACAATTTAAGGCCACCCAGAAGAGCTCCTACTCCAGCTTGGGACCTTAACTTTGTGTTGGAAAAGCTCACACTTCCCCCCTTTGAGTCTGCAGCTTCAGCAGGGTTACAATTCCTCCTTTGGAAAACAGCCTTGCTTCTGGCCATAACTTCAGCTAGAAGAGATACAGAGCTACAAGCACTCATGGCAGTAGAGCCTTTCATCATTTTTCATGCTGACAGGGTCTCCCTCCAGACTAACCCAACTTTCATGCCTAAAGTGGTGTCCGGTGTGGCTCTCAACCAATCTATTCATTTGTCCACCTTTTTCTCTAACCCACAAAATAAGGGGGAAAGGATTCTGCATTCTCTAGATGTGCACAGACAGCTCAGATTCTACCTGGATAGGACTAAATCTTTTAGGAAAACTGACCAATTGCTACACAGCTTTGCAGCAGGGCAAGGCCATATCTAAACAAACAATCTCTAAATGGATAGCACACTGTATCCATTTCTGTTACAAATACCATGGGAAACCACCCCCTAAGGGGGTCAGGACACATCCCACCAGGGCAACCTCCACTTCTGCAGCTTTTCTCAGAGGGGTTCCTACGAGGGACATCCTGGAGGCTGCAACATGGACTTCTGTTCATACCTTCACAAAGCATTACCACCTGCCTATCTTCTCCAAATCCATGGCAAGCTTTGCAACAGCAGTCTTGCAGGGCATCCTAGCCAGCCCCCAGTCTTCTTGACTGCCTCCACCCTTTTCTTCAGGTTTGGGAATCGACCCAAGTGTGATGACTGCAACACTTACCATAAATGTAGATGTTCGAGTGTATTCACTGTTGCAGTCCTGGTTTCCCACCCTCCATCCCCCTTGTCTCTCTCTCTCTCTCTCTCTCTCTTCCTTACTCATTACAGAGATTTTTGGTATTTACTTTCTACTGGTGGTGCTCTTCCACCATAACCTTGCTCCCTATTTGGAGGCTCCTGACATTTGGGGTAAAAAAAAACTGATGCAATGGCATAGGCTGCCTGATTTTATACCACTGATGTCCTGACATCAGTCTTGGAGCGACAGCAACCGATGCAGAAATACTAAGTCTCTGGTATTCAGGTCAACTGAGGGCTACCCCTGGCAGGATAAACCAAGTGTGATGACTGCAATAGCGAATGCACTCGAACATCAACACAACTGTACTTTAGTATTCTTAATATTGTATTAATTTTCTTAATCATTACATTTAATTATTCGATAGAATTAAAACCGATCTTGTATTTTTTTAACAACAATGTTTTTAATGATATTTTACATTTTATAAACATTCTTTTTGAGGTGCTGCTTTTAAATGAATTGGTATACTAATATATTTATGATGAATTCTGAAATTCTATAGGCTGATTTTCTGGCATGTGATCTTTGATATTCATTATTTAAAATGTTTGGCGAGTCATTCATTTAGTTCTGATTAAGTCTGCTTATATTTTGATGGACAAAAGAGCTCAACTTTTAATATGTATTAATAAAATATGAGCTAAGTTAACTGACGTTGGTGATTTGGTCCTACTTTGCTGTTTTCCTTGATATTCGTTTTTTTTAGCTTACTTTGCTGCTTTTCATTTTTTTTTACTCTGTCATAAATGTCATACCTGTACATTCCACAGGATGGGGTGCAGGTAAAAAAGGATTTCAAGATGAATCCAGGATTGTTAAGGAAAGCAGTATGGACAAAAAACATAGTTATTTTAAAGCAAGTAATAAAAATATTCTTATCCAGTGATTGATTGCATTTTACTTCTCTGGATTCATATTTGCATACATTCTAGTAGAAGACTTAAGGATTATGATTTAATCTTGAGTCAGAAATGTAAGTAATTTGTATTCTCAGGAGCCCTACTGTTTAAAGGTGATGGACTGACTGATGCTCTAAGTGTTACATTTTAGTCACTTTCTACCTTTGGTTTAACCCAATGTTAAAATAAATAAATAAATAAATAACATTTAGTTTTGCTACTTTGGAGTGCCAAATCAACCACCTAAGGTTTTAAATATTTTAGGTTCAAACAGTCATGTGAGCTTAAACAAGACACTGTCATTCATTGTAGACCCCACTATTTTCAGTTAGCTTGCTGATGATGGTATAAAAGAAGAAAGAAAAAAAATTTAATACACATTAAATCTGTCAACATATTCCACAGATGACCAATTCCCTAGGCTTCATGAAAATGATGTAACAGCCATTCCAAAAAGGGAAAATATTTTTTTAACTGTTGTCCTGGCATATGTACAACAATATTGGCAGTATGTAAAATTACCAAAGGTTTTTTGAGAATCTTACTTGATGGGATATGAGACAGGTAGTACAAAACTGAACTTACATTTATTTCCCATGTTTTCTTTTTGTTCCTAAATTATTGCTTAAACATGCAAGTTTATCCTGTCGCTATTAAAATAACTTCATGCACCTTAATGAAAAATGAAATAGTAAAGATTAATTTAAGCATGGGTTTGAATAAGTGATGTTGGATTACAGAAATATTTATGATCAGAG
Organism: Protopterus annectens; assembly: GCF_019279795.1. Taxonomy (NCBI): domain Eukaryota; kingdom Metazoa; phylum Chordata; order Ceratodontiformes; family Protopteridae; genus Protopterus; species Protopterus annectens. The sequence continues at coordinate 495,922,649 of NC_056733.1, forward strand.
CAAAAAGCTGCCACAATGCTATGACAGTAATCATTTTTCCAAATTCATTCTTCCAAACAAGTTAGGAATTAACTACCCCATGCCAAGCTGCATCCTAACATTAGCCTCATTGCCCTAATCTGCCTATTTAAGCAACATTTACTGGATAACCTATTGGCTATGTTCACTAGCTCTCTTCAATAACTGGAGAACTGTGATTAGTGTGGGACAAGGGCCAGTAAGACATTACACTTGTTCATAGAGGACGGGTATGGTTGCTTAGTCATAGCCCTGCTTAACACTTCTATGCTGCCATCACATTGTCATCCCCAACCTGCAAAGAGGTGCAATCATAGCGATGTCATCATCCAGGACCTAGGATAGGAATGCCTTCTAGACCTGCATGCATGGTAGCTGTACTGCTATTTTGAACCTTGGTGCCTTTAAGGTTGCAGTAATTAGCACCCTGCTGCCTGGGGGAGCAGGTTCGGTCTCCTTACTCCTCCTACTCTTCCTCTAGCATCTCCAGCAGGTGCCTGTGCAACTAGTCAAACCTGGGTCAGCTGGGCTGTAGTCAGGGCTTTATCCGTTTATGCCGCTGGAGCTATTTTACACAATAATTGTAATGTAAGTGATTCTATAGTAGGATGTGAATACACACATAATATTAAGGAGCAAATTTGAATTTTGTGAATATCTGTAAAATATAAGTATAGGCTCATTCCCTGTAACCAGCACACAGGAGATGGTTGGGACAATGAGTATGGAAGTCATCTGATTCCCTGTAACCAGCACAAGGGTGATGTTTGCAACAGAAAATATAGAAGTCTGGAGTAGTGATCATCTGCAATAGCTGACTTTTATTGTCAGCTTTGCTGCTTACATGTTGTTTCTCTCATAACATACATGTTGCATCATTACATGTTGTCAAAGTTTTTACAGCCAGTCCTGCAAAGGTTTGTGCAAGAGCTACAGTGAACACTTCAGCACCTACAGCAACAGGACATAGTATTAAATACAGTGACACACCAGAAAGCACTAGAGCAACTCACATGGGAAGATCATGGTGGTCACCTCTGACATTAGCCTCTTTGCCCCAATCTACCTATTTAGTCAAGCATTTACTGTCTATTTCAGTGGGGATTTCTTTGTCCTCAATGTTGTATAACAGTATAATTAAAATAAGTTCAGGTAGTATGGAAGGGTTGTTATCTAAATACAGGGATAATACCTCTGCCAAAAACAGCTTATTTAGATCTTTGCTAGTAGGTTTTAATGGAAATGTGCACTTGATGTACTGTGACTTAAATTTTTTTTGTTTTGATTGATGGGGTATTGGTCTTAGCTGAAGCAAGTAATGTTCCTTTGTGAGTTCAGTGATATCTGCCTTGCAGAACAACTGTTTTAAATTACCAGACAAAATTTGTCCAACAGTATATAATTATGAATTTCATTTTTATTTTTTTTTTTCAGTTAATCCTAGGAATACTTATAAAAGATGTTAAAGGATGTATGAACAATGTCACATGTTGTAAGAATCATTCAGTAGAGAAAAAAGGCAGGTTAAAAAATTAACATTTAAGTTCTTGAATCCTTTTTATGCCATCTGTACCACTGAGCTTGCAAACGTGTGCTTATCTGAACCTAGAACACTACTGTAACCAGTACCATTTTGTCAGTCCAGACAGTCAGCTGCATGTGTTCTGGATGAAAGCAGATGCAGGGTTATCAGCGGTGAAGGGGTATCATAAAAAAGACCTTTGTCAGCAAGTATTTACTTCTTCTTCTTCCATTTTTTACTGAAAGTAAAACAAACCATAAGATACATGCTCATTCAGTATAAGCAAAATTTAAAGTGGGTAACCATTTGAAATGTCAGAATTCTCAATGCTGAGTCCTGGAATATGGAAACTGAATGACCAAAAATCAGGATTTGCATATATCAAGACTGTTATTTCCCAGAATAACCCATTTTTCTCTGAGGTTCACCTTTGTACATTAAAAATTGTTATTAAGCATGACAGGTGTGAAGAATAGAGTGCATAGGTGTAACTATCAAGATAAATAAGAAATACAATTTTAAATGTTGATGAATGAAGCAGAAAAATACATAATTATAGCCCAGTTTTATTCTAATGAGTAACAATTTGAATGAAAATTATAAAGATAAAATGGAATATTATCAATGCAAACCTTTATATGCATATGTGTATGTGTTTATGTTAATAGGTTCAATGGTGTGTACTAGGCTGAGGGCCCTGGAGCCTTTCCAAGCCTAGACTATAGGATTACCCAGGCATCGTGCCACCCGACCTTAGTTCCCAGTGCCTCTGTCGAGTAGAGTCACTGGAGTGATCCCCAGGGTGAATTTTCTATATCCCATCCACTCATCAAGATTTCTCTTGAAGAGGGCTAGTGAGGTGCTCTGTTTAACATGTATGGGAAGTCTGTTCCATAGCATAGGCAGTCTCTGGTTTATGAACCTGTTCCTCCAGCACATTCTGCTGATTGTGGTAATGAGGCTGAGGTCTCTTGAGTGTGTGGTGCAAAGGGATTGGGATTTCTTTAGATGTAGCATTTCTAACAGAGCTGGGTCAGACATGGCTTTGTAAGTCAAGCAGAGATCGCCTCTAAGCAGGCGATATGAGACAGAGAATAGTTGGAATTTTTTGAGTCTGTCCATATAGGACAAGTGTTGAAGGCCTAAGATCCTCTTTGTGAGGTACTTTTGTGGCCCCTCCAGTTGTTGCAGGTGTCTAGTGAGGTACATGCCAAATGAGGCATTGTACTCGATGACTGGTCTAATTTGGGAAGAGTAAAGGGAGACAATGACCTATTTCTTCCTGGATGCAAAACCCTTAATAATGAGATGTGCCACATAGAAGGACTTTCTGACCACAGTGGCAATGTGGTGGTCAAAAGATAGATTGCTGTCAACCTGTGTTCCCAGATCTCTTATAACACCTTTTGTGTTCAGTGGACTACCATTGATGTGGTAATTCATGGGAAATGGGTTTTTCCTAAAGGGGATGCCGACACATTTTTTGGCATTGAGCTTAAGGCCACAGTTTTGACACCAGTCGTTGGTCTCAGTGAGGCCTTTCTGTAGGATGTCAACATAACTTAGGGAGTTAATAATAGCTCCCAACTTGCAATAATCTGCGAACTTTGTCAGACAGAATCCCTTCGTGTTGGCATGGACTTAAGAGAAGTAGATACCAAACAGGAAAGGACCCAGGACCAAACCCTGCGGGACTCCACTCGTGAATGATCGGCAGTCTAACTTGGAGTCAGCTACTTTCACACAGTGGGTTCTGTCTGTGAGCCAGTTTGCAACCCACCTAGTTATATAGGGATTGATGCCTAGCCTAGTGAGTTTTTCTATGATTCCTGAGTGGGGAATGGTAAGAAAGGCCTTGACCAGATCAAGGCAGGCTGTATGAACCACCTTTTCTTCAGCCACAGCTCTGGTGACTGACTCAAAGAAGTAGACCAAGTTGAGCAAGCATGATCTACACTTCACAAAACTAAACTGTGTGGGTTCCAGAGTCTGGAGATTCCCTATATTCTTGTTTATTACGTCCATGATGATGCGTTTCATAGCTTTGCATATCAGACATATCAGGCTAATGGGGCGATAGTTCCCAGGGTCTGTAGTCGCTCCTCCTTTGTGGAGAGAGATGACTGTAGCAGTGCGCCATTCAGTAGGGACAAAGCATGAGGTGAGGCTGGGATTGAACAGGGCACACAGGTGAGGTGCCAGTTCACTCTGTAGTTCATGTAAAACACAGCCAGGGATATTGTCAGGTTCCATAGAAGCTGCATTCTTTACCTTGGACAGTGCTGTTTTAACCTCTGCAGCAGTAATACTGGGTGGCTGGCCAATCTACTGGTATTGTGATTAGTCCTTTGGGGGGGAGGGGTAAAGTTTTCACTGAATTTATATTAGCAATATCTTTTGGCTCAGTATAGGAGGTACCATTGGGCAGTAGCTCAGAACAAATCTGGGTATTGCCATGGAAATTCTGTACAGAACTATAGAAGGCCTTGTGTTTGTCTTTACTATCAGCTGCAATTCTGTTTTCATAACTAGCTTTAAAGGATTTGATGAGGGATCTCAACTTTTTGTTGAGGCTGATAAGGGAGTTTTTCCAGTCTTGGGATTTCACCTTATTCCACATCAGTTTCCTCCTTCTGTTGTGTATTTTGTTTATGGCAGGAGACCACCAGATTGGCTTCCGTTTTTTGGAGGAGAGCATCTTGGTTTTATTAGGTATGGTGAGATCCATGCATTTGTGTACATGTTTGTACAGTGCATTGGTGTATGATGTGGCGGTCATGCAACTATTCTCCATTTGAATGGGTGCCATGAAGTTAGCCACCTCTGTTTTTAGGAGCCCAAAGTTAGCTTTGGAGAAGTTGTTCATGGTGGTTACCTTTGCGGGGGGATGGGGAGGTGGGAGGGATGTGGATTTCCAAGGTGATTAGTTTGTGGTCGGATCTAACCAGAGAGGAGTTGACTATTGGTGTAGAGCAACATTCACCCATGTTAGTAATGACCAGGTCAAGGACGTTGTTACGTCTAGTGGAGGTAAGAATAAGCTGGTCCAGGGCATTGGAATGAATGAATTCCAAGAAATGTTGGGCAAGTGTATTGGTGCATGAGTAGTTTTCCCAGTTAATGGAGGGATAGTTGAAGTTGCCCAGTATGAGAGTGTTAGGTTGAACCCTATTATTCTCCAAGCTGCTTAGTAATGTGGAGTGTGAGTCTTGGGACATGGCTGCGGACCTATAGCAGGCTACAACCTGAATCGCTGTCTTAACCAATGTTAGCTCCACCTGAAGTATCTGTGATGCATTATGTTGGGCTACCAGTCTGGAGGTGTGCGCATCCTTTAAGAATATGGAAACACTACCGCCTTTGGGGCTTCGGTCTAAGTTCTGAGGCTGAAAGGTGTGGAATGAGTTATAGCCAGGTAGTGCAGGGGTGCTTTCTGCTACCTTGAACCAGGTCTCTGTTACAGTACAAATGTTGATGTCCTCCATTTTAAGGAGTGCTTCGAATGAGTGCATTTTGAGATTTAGACTTCTAGTGTTGAGCAGCATGCCCCTCAGATTGCAATTGTTTGTAGCTGTTATGGTAGAAATTTGTGTATGTGTATATGCCTACACACACACACACACACACATATATATATATATATATATATATATATATATCTATATGCGTACATATAGATATGCACATATCCAGCCATATATATATATATATATATATATATATATATATATATATATATATATATATATATATATATATATATACATATATAGGTTCATACTAGGCTATCCACCCTAGGGCATTTATAAGCCTAGACAGAGTGTGTTTGGCTTTCACCACCCATTTTAAATTAATTTTGCTATGCCCTTTTTCGAGGTTGGTATACTGTGCCTCTGTCTAACAGTGACACAGAAGTGATACCTGGGGTAAACCTACGATCTTGAAGAGAGTCAATGAGGGACTCTGCCTAACCTGGACTGGGATTTTATTCCAGAGTGAAGGCAGCCTCTGGGTTATGAATCTGTCCCTCCAGCATGTCCTATTTATTTCAGTGCTGAGGTTCAAGTCTCTCGAGCGCATAGCTTAATGGGATTTGGATTTTCTGAGGTGCAGCATGTCCATTAATTCCGGGTTGGACATGGCTTTATATGTCAGGCGCAGATCGCCTCTGAGCAGGCGGTATGCCACTGAGTAGAGCTGGAGTTTCTTTAACCGGGCAGCATATGACATCTGTTTGAGCCCTTTGATCCTCTTGGTGAGGTACTTTTGTGGTCATTCCAGTTGCTGCAGGTGTCTGGTAAGGTACATCACAAAAGGGGCATTGTACTCAATTATGGGCTTGATGAGGATTGAGTAAAGAGGCCCGATGACCTCCCCTGATCTGGATGTGAATCCCTTCATGATTAGGTGGGCTATATAAAATGTTTTTCTAACCACTTTGGCCACATGGTTGTCAAATGAGAGATTGCTATCAACTTGGGTCCCCAGGTCCCTAATTACTTCTTCTGTACTTAATGGATTACCACCTATGTGGTAATTTGTGGGCACTATGTTTTTGCCAAAGGGGATGACTATATACCTTTTGGCATTTAGCTTGAGGCCATGGCTCTGGCACCAGTTGTCTGTTTCTATGAGGCCCTTTTAGAGGATGCTTGTGTCGGCTGGAGAGTCGATTATGGCGCCCAGTTTGCAATCATCTGCGAACTTGGTCAGCCACAGTCCTTCCGTGTTGGCTTGTACCTCCGTGAAATATATACCAAACAAGAAAGGTCCCAGGACTGAGCCTTGTGGGACGCCACTTGTAACTGGTTTGGAGTCTAACATGGCTCCAGCAATTCTAACCATGTGGGTTCTGTCCTTGAGCCAGTTTGCAACCCATCTAGTGACATAGGAGTTTATAGTTAAGCTGGTGAGCTTATCTATAATGCACGAGTGGGGTATTGTATCGAAGGCTTTTGCGAGGTCCAGGTAGGCTGTGTGGACCACCTTCCCCTCGTCAATGGCCTTGGTGACTGTTTCAAAGAAATTGACCAGGTTTAAGAGGCAGGATCTGCCCTTAACAAAGCCGAACTGGGTAGGATCCAGTGTCTGTAGGTCCCCAATATCTTTATTTATGAGGTCCATGATGATCCTTTCCATAGCTTTGCAGACCAAGCTAGTCAGGCTTATGGGGCGATAGTTTCCAGGATCCGTTGAGGCACCACCTTTGTAGAGAGGGACCACTGTTGCTGTACGCCACTCTTTGGGTACATATCCTGTAGTAAGGCTGAGATTGAACAGTAGTTTTATGTTTGGGTTTAGCTCTTTTTGGAGTTCATGTAGGACGCAGCCTGGGACACCATCTGGTCCCATTGATGCTGTGTTTTTTGCTGTGGAGAGGGCGGCTCTTACCTGAGCATCTGAGATGTCAGGGGGGGGCAGCACTCTGCTGGGATAGATATTTGCCCTTTTGATGGGGGAGGGGGGAGAGTTTGAGCTGAACCTGTCAGCTAGGATGTTGGCAATATCTGTGGGTTCGATGTATTTTTTGTCATTTTGGACTAATTCTGAGCATATCTGGGAATTCCCACCCAGGTTCCTAACATAACTAAAGAAAGCCTTGTGATTATCTTTAGTGTCCTGTGCAATTTTTCTCTTGAAGCTGGCCTTAGACGATTTTATGAGTGCCCGTAGTTTTTTGCTAATACTGATCAGAGATACCTTCCCTTTTTGGGATTTTGCTCTTTCATGTAGTAGCTTCCTCCTTCTATTGTATAGTTTGTTTATGGCTGGGGTCCACCAGACAGGACGTCTGCCTTTGGACGATTGGGTCTTGGTTTTATTTGGGATTGCATGATCCATGCATTCCTGATGGTGTTCATAGAATGCATTTATAAAGGATTATGTGGTCTGGGCCGTATTTTCCACAGGCTCGGGGGCTTTGAAGGATTCCACCTTGGTTTTGAGGAGTGTGAAATTTGCTTTAGAGAAGTTTTTCACTGTGGTTTTCTTGGCAGGGGGTGGGGTCGGGATGTGAATATCCAGTGAGATTAGTTTATGGTCTTATCTTATCACTGAGGGATACACTTCTGGTCTGGAGCATAGAGTCCCCATGTTGGTGATGATCAGGTCCAGTATGTTTTCCCCTCTTGTGGGAGTGGTAACAAGTTGTTCCATAGCATATGAGTTTATAAATTCTAGGAACCTTTGGGCTATGGTGTTGGAGCTAGAGTAATGCTCCCAGTCTATGTTTGGGTAGTTTAAGTCGCCCAATATAATGGTGTTTAGAGAGACCTTCATATTTTCCAGTGTTCTCAGGAAGGCCGAGTGGGGTTCCTGGGTTTGGGAGGGTGGTCTGTAGCAGGCTATAAACTGGAAGGCAGTTTTACCCACTGTTAGTTGCACATGGATAGTCTCTGATGCTTCATGCTGTGCCACCAACCTGGAGGTGTGGGTATCTTTGACGAATATTGATACTCCCCCTCCTTTTGTGGTTCAGTCCAAGTTTTAGCGCCGAAAAGTATGGTATGAGGTATAAACTGGTAGTGCTGTGGTGCTCTCAGGAGCCTTGAACCAGGTTTCTGTTACTGCGCAGATATCGATGTTCCCCTTGCTAAGGAGAGTTTCGAGTGCGTGCATCTGGAAGTTTAGACTTCTGGCGTTGAGAAGCATTACTCTTAGTTTCTTATCCCTTGTGATACCTATGGAGGTGGGTTTGTCTTTTGAGCCTTGCCTAAAAAAGGCACTATGGGGGAAGCAAGAGCCTTTGCCAATATCCAAAAGCCCAGGGGTGACAGGTGCAAGCTGTCCCTAGCGAAGCATCGTGGCTTGTCGAGCATGTCATCCCAGGCTGACAGGCATTGGATCCCCTTTGAATGACACCAATACTTAAGCCAATTGTTGAAATTGATCATCTTGTCTTCATATTGTGGCATAATTCTTGGTGAGGGTAAGATGCTACTCAAGGTCAGGGTCATACACACACACACACACACACATATATATATATATATATATATATATATATATATATATATATATATATATATATATATATCAGTATGTATAGACACGTATCAGTGAAATCAGTGAAAGATTAGCCTATTAAAGAAACTAATGTGCATAATATGAGTACTCTGACTGATAAAGAGATGTTTTTGACTATATGTTATATTGGTAGGAAGCACAGAAGTGCAGCCGGTAGCATTTAAGCAAGTCAAATGGCATGTGGAATACAAGGCCTAGAAATCTAAACCTCTTTTGCAACATCAACAGAATGTTTTGGAGGGATTCCCCATCCATGAAAAACGAAACTCATCCCTGTCTATTTTCAAGTGCATCTAGGATCTATGGATGGAAAACAGAATTTTACATCAAGACTTCCCACTGTGCTAATAATGGACAAAGGCAGGTGCTTTATCCCATATATGGGTCCCATCAAATTATTTATGATATGATCCCATTTATTCCCATTGGGGTAATATATAATTATTGACTTTAGGATGGAGCATTTCTCCTCGGGCCTCCGCTGAAAACAGGCTCTGTGGAACCTAGTTGGACATTCCCGGTCAACAAATGTTAAATAAATAAATAAATAAATAAATATTACCAATATAACACCAAATGGGATAGGTTATTTCAAGCACAAAATGGGAAGTTGGCTAGACTTAAAATGTCCCACAAGTACATTTCTTATAGTACTTACCCATGAGAAAGTTTAGAGATATAGCAGTCAGAATTGGGGCATTATAATGACTGGAGAGAAATGAAGTGACAGTAGTGAATATATGCATGGGAAACTGGTCTGGTGAGGTAGAGATTAAAGGGTAAATGGGTTGCCTGATGAGGGTCTTTCGCAACTGATTTGACTGAAATGAAATAACTGAGTGGAAAACAGCTAGTATGAAAAAGTTAAATCATTTGATAAGATTATGTTTAAAGGATAATTGAAACACTAGATGAGTTTCAACATAATGCTGTCTTGAGCAATGTAACAGCCTTTGCCCATTTTACTGATGGATGAATTTTGGAAGCACTGTAGTATAAACTGGGAGACAGAATAAAGAGGAATGAAAGAAGAGATTAATAAAATGGTACAAGTAAATGCTGAGTATATTAGGGAATTTGAAGAATATAAATTATGTGGCGGATTCTAATATTTTTTAAAGAAACCTCCTGATTACCTCAAATGAGATGATAAAAAATGCAAACTAGAGAAAAACAAGCAATTTTGTATAATTGTTACTTCATTTATCTTCATGAAAATATAACAGTGTTGACCAGGAAGTATGCCCTGAATGACGAGTATATGATGTTATTGTATGACTTCAAACACTGCAAGGACATGAATACAGTTATAATCATGATAAAGTATAATGTACTGGACAGGTATTTTTACCACTTTTGGGGGTATGCCATATAGATTGTTGACAACATGATAATTCTGCATGTACTTTATTTTGGGAGGCATATGCAAATATTCTCTCTAAATTGCATCACAAGAGATATCCAGCTAGATTTTTGACAGGTTTGTGAGGAAAAGAAAAAAGAAAGACTCATGAAGGACAGGCTTAGGGCTCATAGGAAAGCAGGAGGATGGAATATCCTAGATTTCAAGAAATATCTGACAGCTTTATATATTGTGCAAAAGCTGACAGGCATACAAACCAAACATTTGGAATGGGTTGCCTGGAAAAAGGGCTGGAACTGGTACACCAATGAGGAGATTAGGTTGTCAATTGCAGGTCACAATCAAATGGGACAGAAGTATTAGGGATCTATGGTGGAGGTGCTCTGAGGAGTTGGAGGGAAGGCTGGTAATCTGGGAAGGAAGAGAATTAGAAGGATGAGGGACCTAAGAGGTGATCTGTTAAATAAATGTCTGTCTTTCCCACTTAACAAACAGAAAATAAATTTAGAGAAAGGTGATTGACTGGTATAGCAGGGGATACTTTTATGCTGGTGTCTAAATTATTCAGTAGAGTCAATACAAGAATGAGGATAAATGTGAAGATACAGAAGGAGAACTAGTGAACTTTGAGGAAGGCTTAGCATTAGGAAAACACGAGTCCAGGTATAAAGTGGTGGGGGGGGGGGGCTAGAATTATTTACAAGTAGTACAGAGGATGTAGTATGATAAGAAGAATAGTTTGGAAAGGAATAGTAGCAATTATGAAAATGTTAAAAGATGTTAGCACTGGTGGATGTCAGTATAGAGGTATGGTATACAGAAGTTATAGAACCCTTATTAAGATATGCCAAGCAGAAAAATATCCATCCACAGATTGTGGTGATGTGGGGAAAATGCTGACCAAATATTGGGGATGAGAGTTGTTATAACACTTAACATGTTTGTTTCACAGTCACAAGGTACAGTGTTTGATTTTCACCTTTGAATGGGAAATTGGATAGGCATAAAATAAACCTATAAACTTGTATACATGCATGGAAGTTGTTCCACTGGAAAAAGGGGCAAGAGAGGTCAGGAATAAAATAGCAGTGAAGAAGATACCAGATTGGTGTGATCTGTGCCTTTTTCTGGTTCATAAAGGGAAGGGATGGGCTGAAGATTAAAGACTAGAACTTTAACTGTTAATGTTTGTAAAGGGGAGTGTCTGGAAGTCAATACAGAAAGACAAGTGAGCCAAATATATAAAGGTGGGACAGTTGGGAAAGAATTATATACCACAAAATATAGGGGGTATTATGGTTATACATGAGTTGAGAGTAAGTGAAAATATCAAGTAATTTGTTATTGTTGTAGTAAAGTGTAAATACTGGGTATTATGCTACTTAGCCAATGACAAAAATGGTGTAGGATATGATAAATAAAAGTGGGAGGAACTTTGTATGGCAAAATGCCTACATTAAAATGTATTGATGAAAAGTTTTGTTATATATACACCAATAAAAATAAAAAAGTGTAAGGTATGCAAAAGTGCACGTTAAGTAGCAGTACAACTTAAATATTGTATGTGTCTTAAGATGAAAACAGTAATAAAAACAAGGCAAACAATCATAAAAGGCACCTTATGAGGTGGCAAGACTTATAAGATTTTGGGCACTTCAGAGGTGGAAAATGCAGTATTTGTTAAATTCATTAACACCTGGATTTATACTAGCTGTGGCAGGTCCCTACTCCAGGCCAGCAATCAAGGAGACTCAATCCTCACCACCGACTCGAGTGAGGGATGGTCACTAAGAGCAAATGTGGATTCACACTGTATTTTTAGATACAGCTCCCTGCACCAAGCACAATTTCCCTTGAGAGCACACAGGGAGCACACTCGAGACCTTGGCTGGATTCTTCTAGTCTCTACAAACCACACAAAACTCCACACTGACCACTTTGTTGCTCTGTGTCCCTGTTCCTAGTAGCTCTCACACACACACACTCACACACACACACACACACACACACACACACACACACACACACACACACACACACACACACACACACACACACACACACCCAGCCACCCACACACACTTTGTTAAATATTTGAGATTCATCCACATATCCACACCTGGGTAAAGCTAGGACAGATTTACTAGTTGTGCTCCTTTCTGCACAGACTCTGAGGTAATCACACTGCCACCATTCATCTAGCCTAATGCTCTTACAAAAGGTATCAAATTATGCTGTGTAAAATTAATGCTAATACAAAAGGTAGGGTGTGACCAAAGCAGCAAGGCTTTCAGGAGAGGTCACAGTGACACTAAAATAAACATAAATCCTCTCACAATGTTAAAAGTATTCCCTAAAGAACAAGCCTCAATGAAAGGTATTAAAATATTTACTGATAAATAATAAAAAGAAGAATACTGAATACAATAAACAATAAAGTTTCAACCACAGAGATTAAAAAAAATATATAGTTGGATAGTTTTTCATGGATGCATAAAACAATATTAAACTATTCTCAATAAATGTCCCTGAAAGACTGAATAATTATTGCCTCCTGACTGCTTACTAAAGCAATGCAAGCTGATGTGTGCTGAGTGTCTTACTACAGCAAAAGCCGGATGATGTCTCTCTCTGTCTATGTTGATATGTGACAGCTATGTCATGGCAGGTATCTTTCCTGTCAGGTTCCAAAGTGCTGCTGTGAGAGTTTCAAAGAAACCAGATGCTGGTTAGAGGATGACATCACCTCTGGTCACCTGACTCTGGTACAATATAAACACAGATCTTTGCTAAGATCTGTGGCAGCATCTGAAAGCTATAACACAATTTCAACCATTCCACCCTTCTCTGATAAACATACGCATTTGATCGGTTATACAACCTAATATATATATATATATATATATATATATATATATATATATATATATATATATACATTATTTCTATCAAGCAGAACCTACTGCTGATGCATTTTTAACATAAATAACTTTACAAATATATTTTTAAATCAAACATCTGTAAAAATCAGTGTGTTAGTCAAATAACATAAAATTCTTTACAAAACTCCAGCTAGCTATGCTGGCATATCTACACATGTACTGCCCTCCTCTCCCTGGCACAGATGGCACTACTTCATTACATGACATCTCTCCCCCTTTGAAGACTCAAGCTGCTTTTTCTAGTGACCCTGGAGAAACACTGCTTGAGAGAAATTGGTCTGTCTGGGAACACATTAACCTATATCCTGTCTTGAGATCCCATCTGTATTGGCATTGCTGACCCCACTGCAGTGCTGCACTGTCATGTCATATGAATTCAACCCTAGGCTCCACCTTAATAATTTGACATTTTGCTGGTTGGCACTATGTAGCCATGTTAAGGGATTGTGGTCTGTAAGCACAGTAAATTTCCTTCAATACAGATAGACCTGAAGTTTCTGCAGTGCCCACACTATGGCTAAACATTCTTCTGCAACAGCTGCATAATATTCCTCCCTGGTTTGGAGTCTATGGCTGAGATATACAACTGGGTGCTCTTCTCCCTGTGAGGACACCTGGTTTAGTACAGCCCCCACCACATGGTTTGAAGTATCCACCTGCACAACAAATTCTTTGCTGTAATCTGGACTGGAGAACACAGGGGGTCCACCCAAAGCCCCTTTATGTTTTTGGAATGTCTACTTGCAGGCTGGGGTCCAAACAACACTATCTGGTCTGTTTTCCTCATCAGGCCTTTGATCACCAGATCCCCCTCAGATTCCTCCTGTCATCCACTGTGAATACTCAGCACAAGGGCCTCCTTATCATGGTAAGGCTTCATCAAGTTAGCATGGTACAATTTGTGCCCCTGACTCCTGCCTAGCAGGTTTACCATGTAATTAATATCACTGACCTTCCTTACCACTTCAAAGGATCCCTCCCAAGTTGCCTGCAGCTTATTGGATTTGACAGGAATTAGCACCATAACCTGCTGTCCCACAGAATACTCTTGCACTTGAGCATTCCTATCATACCAGACCTTTTTCTGCTAGTGGGCTCCTGCCAGTTTCTCCTAGGCCAAGCCATTGAGCTCCCTAAGCATTGTCCTGAAGTTTAGGATATATGCAACAACAAACTTCTCAGATTTACACTGTCTCTCCCACTCATCATGAATTACTCTAAAGGCCCCTCACCCTATACCCATACAGGAACTCAAAAGGTGAAAATCCTGTGGATTCCTGGAGTATCTCTCTGTATGTAAACAGCAGGTGGGGCAAATATTTGCTCCACTCTCTCTCTCAAACTAATCTGCAAATGCCTGTAGCATAGTCTTTAGCATAGTTTAACCTCTCCACAAGACCATTAGTCTGGGGGTGGAAGGGGGTATTTTTTCAGTGCTTCACCCCATAGGTCTTCCACAGACAAGCCGACAGGTCTGACATGAAACTGGTACCTTTGTCAGTCAGTATTTCTCTCAGGAAACTTACCATTCTGAAAATTTCTAACAAAGCATTTGCCACCTTGTCTGCATCAGCAAAGGATAGAGCCACAACCTTAGGGTATCTAGTAGTACAATCTACTATCACCAGGATATACTTCTTCCTTGTGGAACTTGGGGTACTCAGAGTTCCCACAAAATCCATAACTACCCTCTGAAATGGCTCCTCAATCACAGGCAAAGGCATCAAAGGAGCCTTGACCTTGTCTCCTGTCCTGCCTACCTTTTGTCACTGCTTACAGGTCCTGCAATACCCTGTCACATCCCTTGCAATCCCAGGCCAATAAAAGATCTGCATAATACATCTCTTGGTATGCTTTATACCCATATGACCTGCAAAAGGAATATCATGGGTTATGGCTAGAAATGCCAGATGGCAGGCTGTGGGCACTAATAACAGCTGTACTACCTCACCCTTGAGCCCTCCCTCAGGAGTCCACTCTCTAGACAGTAACCCTTTGTTCCAGTATGAAGACTCTCCTTTTCTTTGAGAATCAAATGCCTCTTAAGCTACCTACCTCAAGCCTCGTAAGGTAGGGTCCGAAAGCTTAGACTGTCTCAATTCTACCTTTGTGACTCTTCCCAGCTCCTTTTCTAGTTGAAGCCCAGTATTTCTGACAGCTGTGCCTCACTGTCAGCCTGGGTACTACCACTCACTTCTGCCCTTGCAGTCACCCTGTTCATAGGAACATCAGTATCTACCAGCATATGTGGCTCACCTTCAGGCTCACTGCTACAGGATAGCTCCCTCCCTGAAATAGCCATCTCACCAGCCCCAGCTTCAGGTTTGGGGTCTATCTGGATTTCCCCCAGGCTACCTAACCCACATCCCTGTTTCCAGGGATAACTGCATGCAACTGCATGCACTCAAGGTGCTGTATTATAAAAATCATTCCCTATCAAGACACCTGCAGGGATATCCGCAAAAACACCTACCTGCTTGCTTCCTTTTTCACCCTTACAGTCAAGGTGAACTCTGGCAAAAATTATTTAAATGGGGGCCCCTCCTATATCTCCAACTAGTGTGGACTGCCCAAGCCAAGTACTGCTCCTCTTTAACCACTGCAGGCTTCACAATGGCTTTGTCTCTCTTAGCAGTGGCCTGTCTTCCATCCACTAAGATAGGATACATACGTCAGTAATAAATGAGTACTCCTATTGTTTCCAGAGAACTTACCACTGGCATGCTGTTTTCCCCCTGCTGGCTCCTTCACCTTTTGTTCTCCACCTTGCCTCAGTGGACATTTGTATGTGACATAGCCCCTCTGGTTACATTTACAACGTCTAACCCATGGTCCTGCTGAGTACCTGAACTATCATCTTCCCCTGTTACTGGCATACACTGTTGGGGTGCCTTAGGCTGCCCACCATGGGTTCCCCTATGACTGTGTGCATCACTGGGTATCCCCTTTGTGTGCAGTGATGCTCTGCTTGCTAAAAAGAGATCCCATTTTCTCCCCAGATCATCTGCAGAGTTACACTCTCAGTCTGCCAACCAGATTATCATGTCCTCAGGCAAAATGCTAAGAAGTTGTTCCCTCACCAAAAAGTCTTCCAGCCCTTCAAAAGTGGTGACCTGACACCCACTCACCAACCTATGAAAAGAAGCACTTAACTCAGCAATATAATCAGATACACTTTCATCTGCCTTGAGTCTATAAGCTTCATGTGCTAACTTAAAACATTCAAGTAAACATTGTTTTCCTTTATCATAGTTTAAATAATCAGTATCAGACACTTTAGAAACAACAGATACAGCTTTACCATAGAGTAAGGGGGTCAGGAACTGTACCCAGAGTCCTTGGTAATCATACTATTTCAAATATATGAATACAACTATCAAAATGATCACCCTATGTGAACTGTGGAAGACATTTACTGACCTTTATTGCTTCTGAGGTTCAGTTAATCCCTTCCCCATTACCTCCATGACCCTGTTGAAGAGTCAGTATCTACCTCTCTTGTTGATACTGTTTCTTATTTTCTTCAGCCTCCAAATGCCACTGTCTCACTTTAACCTCCATCTGTTTTTCCTTTTCTTCAGCCTCCAACTGCTGCAGTCTTTCCTCAACCTCAAAATGAGGCAGTGTTTCTACTGAGACTAAGTCCATCTGTTTTGCCTTTTCTTCAGCATCCAAATGCAGCAGTCTTTCTACTGATTAAACTGCATCTGTTTCTCCAGTCATTTAGCATCCAGTTCAAGTCTGTTTAATTCCAGATGGATTTTTAAGTCCTGTGAGGAAGAGGTTAACTGTCCTGTTTCTGAAGACTGCACATCCTCATTAGCACACTGGTTGTCCTCAGGGTTGCTGCTCCAAGCTGCAGCTTTGACTAAGGCTAAAATCATTTCATCTTTGATCAGGTTGTATTGTATCAGTCCTATGGCTTTGCACACCTTGGCCAATGGGTTCTTTGTCCACTTGCTGAAATCCTCTGCTGACATCCATGCCTCCATTCCCTTAACTAAACCAATCTAACAAAAATAAATAAAACTGTTGTGAAAATTAAACTTTGTATGTTTACGTTGTGGTAAGAGTATACATACCTTCAGTGACAACTGCCCACCGGCTACTGAAGTTCAATTAATATCCCACCCAGCTGCCTCCGATATCTGATGGCTCCCTATTCTGGGCCAGCAATCGAGGAGACTCAGTCTTCACCACTGACTTCAGTAAGGGATGGTCACTAAGAGCAATGAGGGATTCACACAGTATTTTCAGATGCATCTCCCTGCACCAAGCACAAGTTCCTTTAAGAGAACACAGGGAGCACACTTCAGACTTGAGGCTGGACTGTCCTCTCTGCAGACCCACAAAAAAATTCACACTGA
The DNA here is from genome assembly GCF_019279795.1 of Protopterus annectens. Lineage (NCBI taxonomy): Eukaryota > Metazoa > Chordata > Ceratodontiformes > Protopteridae > Protopterus > Protopterus annectens. The sequence goes on from NC_056733.1 coordinate 495,939,887, forward strand.
CCATTTTGGAGCTGTTCCGAGTAGCTGACACACATACTTGGATATTTGAGTTTCACACACACACACAAACACACACACACACACACACACACACACACACACACACACACACACACACACACACACATGCACACATGGGCAAAGATGGCACATATTTACTAGCTGTGTCCCTTTCTGCCCAGACTCTGAGGTAATCATGCTGCCACCAGTCAGCTACCCTATGGCTCTTACAAAGGGTACCAATTATATAGTGTAAAATTAATACTAATACAAATGGTAGGGTATGATCAAACCAGCAAGGATTTTAGGAGTGGATACAGTGTCACTAAAACAAGCATAAAGTACTCTCAAGATGTTAAAAGTAATCTCTTAAGGCACAGCCACAGTAAAAGGTATTAAAATATTTAATGATAAATAATAAAACAGAAAACAGGAGAATACTGAATACAATAAACAGCAGAGTTCTAACCACAGAGATATAAAAAATAATAGAGTTGAATATTTCCCACAGATGTAGAAAATAATACTAAACTATTATCACTAAATATCCCTAACTGACTAAAGAATTACTGTTCCCTGACTACTTACTAAAACAAGGCAAGCTGATGTGTGCTGAGTGTCTTACCTCAGCAAAAGCCAGATGGTGTCTCTCCCTGTCTGTGTGGATTTGTGAAATATATATCCTGTCAGAAATCTTTCCTGTCAGGTTCTAAAGTGCTGCTGTGGGAGTTCCAAAAAAAACAGATGTTGGTTACAGGATGACATCACCTTTGGTCAACTGACTCTGGCACAATACACATACAGAGCTTTGCTACGTTCTGTGGCAGCATCTGAAAGCTACAACACAATTTCAGACTTTCCACCCTTCCAAGGTTCTCTGATAAACATACACATTTGATCAGTTACAGCAATACGACTTAATATATACTGATATACTATTTCTGTACAGCAGGGCCTACTGTTGATGCATTTTAACCCAAATAACTTTACAAATATATTTTTAACTCAAACATCTGTACAAATCAGTGTGATAGTCAAATAACATATTTTTTTTTACAAAACTCCAACTAGCTAGTCTGGCATGTGTATACATGTACTGCCCTACTCTCACTGGCAGAGATGGCACTACCTCATAACCTCACCCTAGCTATTCTAATGCAGTTCTTTTTACAAAAACCTGTAAGGAAAAGATTGTCTTGCAAGTAGACTATTTTCTTAAGAGGAATACAAAGTATGTTTTGCACTACAAACAAATTTTATTTCTATTACCTGAGGCAATGAGGAGTATTTAAGTGAAAAACAATGCTCAAATAAACAAAGTCAGATTACATGTAAACTTTTCCACAAAATGTTTAAAGGAAAGAAGAAAAACAAAGGGAGCACTAAGAATTGTGTACTTCTTCTGATCTGTGTTAGTCATTAGTATAAAACCACTAAGAATCTAAGTTCATTTGGTGAGAGATTCTTAATTTCTACAATATAATAATTTTGAACATCTTCTTTAAAAAAAGTAGGATAACTCATTAATATTGTGTAAAGCCCATCATCTTACTTGGGTTGGATAATACATCTAAACCCATTATTTTAAATACCTGAGTGTTCTGAGCTTGCTCCAATTAAGGAGTTATAGCAGTAAGATTCTATTTAATAATGAATGACTAATGACTGCTTTCTCCTTCTACTACAACATAGCGGATGATTATATACCTCCCACGTAGCATACTGCTAAGTTGTGGAAAGCATTTCAGTAGCCATTTCTAGGTTAATTACTGGTCATTGTTCAGTTTATTGGGCATGAATTATTTTAAAAATACATCTTCCTAGCTTATTTCAAATTCCTAGTTTCAGAAAAGTAATAAATGCACATACTTGCCCAGCTATGCTGAATAATTGCTGTAATGTTAATGAAGATAAAAATGTAGCTGTAAGCTTCAACACAATACTGAATATTCAAAGAAAATGTTCAAAAGAAAAGGAGCTAAAACCCTTAATAGTATTACGTTCACAGTGACAAAAATGCTACAAAAACATGACCTTCTGAAAAAGTGCATTCCACATAGTCTAGACCAAACTTATGTCACAGAATTAAGGACCACGTTTGAGTTATGTCACTGTAGGTGATACATGATTAACCAGACAGCATTTCTAGGTTTTAATGAAAAGCCAATGATAAATTGCTGCCTACACAATGGCAGGATGTGGTTTGTTGATTTCTACTGATACATGAAACAAGGTTTTCCATTATCTGACTCCACTGATATTCTAAAAGTTATTTCTGCTGCCAGAAGAGCTCAGCACATTTGGCTACTGTAAGTCATTTGTAATTTTGCTACTTGAAAGGTGCTGACATTTACAGAAACACAACATCTGATGGCTTGGTCCTCCTAATATATGAACCTGTTTGCATATTAGGTTGGATGTAGATCTCAGCTATGCTGCTATTCTCAGTCCATTAGTAAAGCCCTTATATTTGCCCTGTACATTATTTCTCTCACTATAAGCATAACATTTAAGCCCTCCTTAACTGTTAGGATAGCATCAGTTTGGGACACCATGATATCCTCTCCATCACTAACAAGTCAATTAAGTTTTTTTTTCTCCTGCTTTATGGAACCCTGACCATTGAGGGATAGGACAGACAGGTGCAGCAAATGTTAATTAGGAAAATCAAGTAGGTTATGACCAATAACTGTATAAAGTGTGTATAAATGTGTTTGCACTTCAGAAATGACAACCAAATTACACAGTCATACACTGATTTATCATAACAGGCATATAAATGAGGTACAATGCATTAAAAAAGCAGAGTTAAAAAAATGTGCACAGCAGTTCAGAGATAGTCCACTGCTTAGCAGCAGAATGAAAAACCATTTTTTTTTTATTAGCTTGGAAATTAGATATGCTCATCACTGCAAAACTGCAGTACAGTGATTTTTTATGTTTAACTGGATACATTTAGGTGACCACCTGTGTCAAGAGGATTGGTCAAGAGTAAGCTGTGAGGCAAGGAGAGTAGATGGTCTCAAGTTTTACTTAAGACCACCAATGAAATCAAAACAACACATGGGGCAGTTACTACAGTACAGTGACCAAACATGGAGAACTAGAGCAGGAGTACAATGGACTGAAAAATGATTGCCAAAAAGAATGCCTCTCACAAGGACAGTTCCAGTCTTTGTCAGTGTATTATACAATAAAGACCTATTACTACTCAAAAACAAGCACACTCACTGGATACCCCAACTAACATGCCCGGTGTAAATAGAGTATATACAAATGCAAAAAAGTCTGGCTGTTCAAGTTTTATTGAGCAGCCGAACTTTGCATTTATATATGTCTGTTAATTTTTTGAGGATTCTTTATAAGTGATAGAACAAAATATAAGGAAAAACAAAACCATTCTACAAAACTCTAAACAGTTGACAAGTATTCTTAAAGGAAATACCATAACCATACCTGTCAACTGTTGACAGATTTGCTGAATGTCCCTGATTATTCTTATATATCTTCCCCATGCCTTCTAATATTTTTAAAATAAATAATGGTTTCTCTGGCATTTTTCCTACTTTTTAGTAAAACAGCTGTAAGATAATCTGGCACAAGGGGAAATAAAAGAGCAAGCACTACAGAAAAGCTTTCCTCCCCATTACTTGTGCTGAAGTAATGCACTGTCAATGCAGGTGTATATACCAAACACATACACAGTACATCTCTTTGCAAGTCCGACGGAGGAAGAACATTGCAGTGCCATTATACAATCACATTATTTAAGAAAGAGAAGCAATTTCTTTCTTAAATAATGTTATTGTATAATAGCAATAATCTATCCTGTGTGTGGGTATATCAGGATTTACCCACCGCTGGCTCTGTTTAATTACTTGAGTGATCATACCACACCAACTGTGGATAAATCCTTATATACCCCCGCACACACATACACAGTTGTGCATTATTACTTCAATATAAGATAAGTGTAACATCGTTCATACTGGCCACTGGAACAACTCATCTTCCTTTAGATGACAATTTGGGGTGTACCAAGATTTATCAGAACATGTTACAAACCAGAGTGTAATAGCTATGTCCACTAAATTGTCAACTGTATGCAGCTGCTAGACACTACAAATAAACAATGATATGCCTTTCAGACACTCTGTTACACTGCAAGTAAATTACTTGTACTCAGTGTCATACATGACACATGGCACATGACTAGATATAACCCATGCTGTCACCTTGCAAGGTTATGTCACAAAATAAATACTTTTATTCATTCAACTGGCAAGCTAAATGTAATAATGGCACTGTCATCATAAAGGTACGTCAGACACTCATTTCCATGCATACAGTAGTTTAAATGGGCACCTGACTAGTGTGAGTCCAAGGTATATATTGATCTATACAACTCATAAGCAGTTCAGGGGGCTTCTTTCATGGATACTGGTGATAAAGTATGAGTTGTAGTATACAAACCATTATATTCATGCCCGAGAGACAGTAATGCATGTCATATATGCCAGACAGTAATGCATGCATGCAATGTTCAAGGCATTTTAGTTACCCCTAATCTGAAGTTTGCATTTTTTTATTTATGACGGACAACTCCCATGATAAGTTCCATGGTTACAAGACATATTTCCTTAATCACTGATGAGACTGGTCATGACAAATGTAACATACCATAATTACTTCCTTGTGCAAAAAAGTAAACGTGTAAGAATTGATCTCAATTGTATTTTTTTCAGAATTTAGTTAGATTTATTAAGATCATCTCAGTGGAGATAAGCAAAAGAGTAACTATTTTGTGAGAAATGTGTGAGCTCTTTAACAATTTTTCATATTAAGGTAAATATATTTTCATAACGTTTATTACTTTTCATATAAATTAACTGGATTTTATCAACTCATTGTAAATGATACTAGGTATTCTATCAATATGCACTGAATTAACAGTTCATTGCTCCCGTTTTAATTTCTCCAAGTCTTTGGGGTTTTTAATACTATGACAGGGAATGGACCCCATTCCGAAGTCAAAGTATGATTAAAGTTCATGAAATTAGTATTGTTTCAATTATTGATGTTAGCCAGAAGTACTCTTCTCAGCACCCATAATGTACCCAGTATTGACTCCTTCTGCAATACATGTATTGGTAACAAAATAAGTATGACTGTAAATTCTTCTAACACCCACCATCATTGGAAATATCTTAGTACCCTTTTTCTGCTGTCAAATCTTCGTATTTTATGACTTTGTGTTTATATATAAGACACTGTAGTCAATGGGTGTAGCAGTTTCAATGCTCAGTGCTAGTTTTGTCTTTTCATGGACTACTATATCTGGTTTTCTCACATCTATTTTTTGAACTGTTGGTAGTGGGTGACCCCATGTAATATAAACTTCATCATGTTTATGATGCTCTGTGGCTCATGTTTCCAATGAAGTTCAGCTACTTCAATATTATAATGTTTGACAATCCGCAATGTAGCAGACTTGGCACATTATTACGCCTTTCAGTATACATTCCTTCGGCCATTAGTATATCACAACCAACAAGATGTGCAACTGTTTCCAATTTTAAAACACCTACATTTGTCTATTTCTCCCACATTTTCAATGAACTTTGTAAACCAATATGTATGTAGTCCACTATCCTGGGCCGCCAGTATTAACCTTTAGTCTTTTTGGTTAAAATTCACTTCTCCTTAACCATTCCTGCATTTGATCTTGATCAACATTATGCTGTTCCAAAGGTTTTGTGTACTTGCAACTATATTCATGCATTTTCCACATTTCTTGCCTTCTCATCTGATCCTTCACTGTATATTCTCTCAATTTTTTGGCACATTCTGCCTGATTTTAATCTACTTCTATTTGATTTCTATTCCCACTTAACTCCAATATGCTGCTTTTGCTAAACTAAGCAGGGAAGCCATCTTAGACTTATTCTCTTTGTGTTTTAATACCTTCATTATGTTTGGGTTTTGTGATGTCAGTAGATATGTATGCAGTCCAACGATTGCAGATCTATACATCTAATCAGTTTTGAGGAGGCCCATACCTCCTTCGTAATGAGGAATATATAGTCTTGGTATGCACTGATTTTTATAAATTATTTCATAAGCATGAAACATCCTTGTTTTCCTGTCCAACTGGTACAACACCTTTTGGTCACTCCAAAACTGTAAGCTGGCACAGGAAGAGTAAATTGGTTTATAACTTGAATTTTGTTCCTAGATGTCAGTGCTGTTTTCAGTATCAATTTTAATATTCTAAAATATTTATAAGTTTTATTTGTATTTGTTCATATCTTATTGTTGATCCTTCATCAATTCCCAAATATTTATACACTCCCTTTTGCTCAAGTTCTTTTATATCATATTCCTGTACCAGGCTGATGTTTACTTGATGCTGCAGCTTTCTTGCTTTAAAGGTTGTATTTGTACATTTACAGAGCTCAAATGACATTATTATATCATCTATAACAGTTTTGACCACTTGAAGTTGTGTTTTCCATTCTTTGTCTGATGAACTATATCGTTTTAAATCATCCACAAAAAGAAGATGAAAAGTCTTTACACTTTGTTGTTTTCTGAGAGCCAAATTGTAGCCATGACCTAATACATTAAGTAGACAGTTTAATGGGTTAAGGGAAACAAAAGAGCAGTGGTGGCAAACAGTCACTCTGGAATATCCCCCTTTAATTGTTATCCCTGGAATAATAATCTGTCCTTTTTCAAGGCTTAACTCTAATGTGGTTTGCCACTGTTTCATTGTCATTATAATGTAATCGATCAGTGTATGGTATATCTTAAAGATTTTTAAGCACTCTTTTATCCATGAATGTGGGATAATATCGAATACTTTTTTTGTAGTCTATCCATGCCATACTTAGATTCTTACCCTTTTTACAGTTCTCCATTATGACTTTATTTAACAACGAATGATTCTTTGTTGCACATAACTTTATTTTGTTTTCCTTTAATTCAGTTGCCATAACTAAGTTTTCTTCTAAGTGTCTATTAACTCTCTCAGCATCAATTTCAGTGTATAGTTTATATGTAGTCAGAAGGCAAGTTACTGGTCCATAGTTTTTAGGATACCTTGCAGGTTTGCTTTTAAGTAGGAGTATCATTTTTTCCTGTTGTTAACCAGGTTGGCACCTGTTTGGGGTGCACATACAAGTAGGTCTCACTCATGGCTAAATCTTCATGTAAAGATGTTAATACTTTTAGCTAAAGGTTAGGTGCTGCATCTGGGTCTGGGATTTCTATTTAGGAGCTTTTCTTAACTTTGCTTCAAATTCTCTGGTTGTTACTTCATCCCATTTCATATTCTGTACATTTGAACTTCTAATTCTTTCTTTTACTTCTTCTGTCCATTCAGCATCTTTATTATGTTCCACAGGATCTTCACAGATATTTCTCCAAAATATATCTATTTTTTTCTTTTCGTAGTGGTGTTTCAATTCCTTTTGCCTTATTTCCCATTTCTCTATAAAACATTTTTGGGTCATCAATAAACTGCTTATTTTGTACTTTTCCTTTTTATTTATCTACATATCTTCTACGTTTTCTGCCTCTGCTGATATTATTAGTTTATTATTTGTGATAGTGCATGAGAGATCCTGATTGGTTCTGATACTGTGCATTGCTTTTATCACTTCTATGGTTCTAGGAATTTTTGTTGATCTGTTCCCTCTTCTGCACTCTTCTAACAGCGACACTTCTTGTCTAAATTTCTTTATAGTTTTCTCTATTTGATAGTTCTCTGATTGCATTTGATTTCTCCCCTTCCTTTTCCTTACTGCCCTGTGTTTTTTGGTAAGACTTTATCTGTTATTAGTTTAGTTGCACAGTATTATATCTTAATTACATCTGTTATACCACATATATTTCTCAGAATAGTCGTAATTACTGTGTTCATTTGTTTTATCAAATGTCTTACTTTTTGGGTTTTATTGACTTTCTGTAGTCTATTTCTTTCATTGATCTTAATTTGTCTGTCCATCTCTGTTAAATCAAGCAGTTCTTCTCTTAGATCATGTTATTCTAAACTGAAGACAGATTCTTTGTTTTCTGGCATTCTACAGAAAGTTCCAGAGCATCTTCCTCTGACACATTCTCTTGTACTGGTTTTGGAAGACTCTAAAATATTTTCATATGGCAACTGATCAGATGTTTCCTGCTTCACTGGTTTCTCTTCAATTTGGGGATCCATTACTCTGTCCTGCTGTGATATTATAAGAGTTAGATTTTCTACACTAAATCCTTCACTTTGCAGGCAAAAACCTCAGTTTCTATTTCTTTTACTTCTCCATTACTAATAACTCCTTTCTACTTTTCTTCTTTATTTTCTTATTTTTGTATTGTAACCATATTAAATCTCATTTTCTTTCCTATGTCCATTTTTCTTCTTCAGATATCGTCTGTTCCTCATGTTTCTTCTTACTTGGGGGACTCATTGTTCCATCATCCTGTCATATAACTATGTTAGACTTTCTATACTAAATCCTTGAGTTTGCAGGTATTCCATAACTTCAGCTTATATATTTTTTAACTTCTAACTTCACTAATCTTCTGTTCTACATTTCCTCTTTGTGATCTTATTTTTTGTGTTGTGAAATTTTTTATATCTGGATCCCTTTGTCTGTATTTCTCTTTGAATATCTTTGGGGCCGTCTTTTTTGTATTGATTAATTTGACTTTCTCCTTTGCATAAATATTATACCATATCAGATCTCTCTTTCTTTCCCATGTCCATATTTCTTTTTTACACCTTTCAAAAGGCTCTAGATTGTGTCCCTTATATTTTCACACTTCCTCGGTCGCTTTTGTCCAAACAACCCATGGTTTCTTGGCCTGTATAATGTTTTCCATACATCTGTTGTATTAATGAACACAAAACTGCATTTGAAGCTTATGCCAGTTCGTCTTGTGCAAATATTTCTTTTTCTCTGATTTTTCTCTTAATCATTTTGTATATTTTCTGTCTGGAAATTCTGGGCTTCTTGCATAATAGTAGCAATACATGATTTCTTTCTTATCCTCAATATTCCACTCTGTCTTCTTTATGGCTCTTGTTTAGCCTATCAGCTTTTGTGATTTTTGCTTCCATTATAATTGAAGCAATGTTATCTTATATGTCCATGCACACAAATAAGAAAAAAAGATATTTACAATATCAGTCATCTAAACCTAAATTAGGAAAACCAGAGGCAGTGTGTGAGACCATCTGATACAGTAAAATATATTCTTGATTGTATAACATCACAACATTTATAGTTCAAACTAAATACACTAAACAACGGGCCAAAAGACTGCAGGAAGGCAATGTTCCTTGGGAAGAAGGGTGCCAGAAAAAGTACAAATTAAATGAATTCTGATAAATAAATAGCACACTCATATTTTGATAATGATGCTATGCTATAACATTTAAAATGATTTCATTTTATTGTTAGATGTATTTGTGTTGCCACTCCTATAAATGGTAGGAGCCTAAACTTCAGGAAAGAATGTCTTTTCACTGCAGTTCTGTAGTGGTATCAATTAGATTTAAATAAAAGAACAATCTTAAGTTACAGGACTTCTTTTTTAACCCTGACAACAGTGTGTGTAATTTGACAACTCGAGTTAGAACAGTCACAGCCTCAGAACTACAGAACTAACCATCACTCTCCTTCCAGCCCCACACACACACACACACACACACACACACACACACACACACACACACACACACACACACACACACACACGCACACACACATACACATACATGTTTGAATGCATGCACACACTTGCACAGACACGGATACGCATACCTGTAATATAGAGCAAACAGCACCTAATATGGCATACTTCGTCCTTGGATAGTCTTTGGGTGTATAGACATGTCTATAAAGCGTGTGTACCTACAAACATCTCAACTATCCAGATTTTGCAGAATATCCTGGCTTTTCCTTTCTACTTTTATTCTGTTTCTCTTAAAATCTGTGTTTTTCTAGAAAAATACTGGGATGATCTGAGGAGTGAAGAAATTTAATAATGACATCATATTCTTCAGAAAAATGCAAGTTAAGACAAATCATGTTATCCTATCAACGTTCGAAGTTTATAAGAGCAATATTTAAAATTATGTCCCTATTTCTGGACCTTTGTCCCCCGATTATGTCAGGCTTTGTCCAGATTTCTTGCACTAAGAGGTTGAGAGGTTTGACTACAAACCAGATAACCTTGTAGAAACTTCACCTTACAGAGACTTGTGGTATAATTTGAACATGTGCCAAATGTGTCAGTAATGACAACTGCCTGGGTGGTGCATTGATACATTATAACTAATGCAATGAACTTTACAGACCACCTAGAAGTTCAAAGAGAGAGAAAGCCCTTCCTATTGCTGTATCACAAACATGCCATACTTAGTGGGACCTTGATGGCAGAGAGTATGCAATCCATAGCTCCAAGGGTCTCAGGGGAATGGGTTATGTCATAGAATGCTTACATGGTGCAGGCTGTTTCCTCTGCGGTCCTATGGATTCTTTGGAAATGGTTTAGACTTTGTGAGTCTGATGTCTCTGATATCCCCTTGTATCCCCATTAGGTATCTGAAAAGTAACATATACCTTAGCATCTGCAGGAATGTGAATTTCTTGTGTCACTTGGGGGTCTTCTTGTGGTTAACAGAGTTTGAGTGGGTCCCCTACAATTTCAACACCCACATGGAAACAGCCCACAGGTTCTTGGTCTATGGGTTGCTGTCATTTCAGCCACTGTCTGTGCCTTCTCCATTGGTAGGGATAGCTGTGACATTCAGTTCTAGCAGCAGCCCTCTCATGTACACCATGATGTGTCATAGTACAGGGTTCCTGCTTTATATGTACCAGAATTGCTCTGCTACATAGAGTGCCATTGCCTGCATACTCTATGAGGATAATTTGCATAAACCTCCTCATATCTGTGTCATTATGCAGTCCATAACATGCACTGCACCTCTTGCTATTTTGTTACATGTGTGACAGAGGTGTCTGGGTCTCAAAACATTTACATCCATGTTAACCATGCTAATCTGCAGTGCACACTACCTTAAGTGTCTATGAATCCAAGCCAATGAGTTTATTAATGCATACTGTGGTTTAACATTTTTGACTTTGCATTATAAAACACATTTCCCTTGTGTGTGTATTTTGGGTATGTGGATATATGTACAACAATAGAGCATCCTGATTCAACTTTAGTTTTACTTTTCCTCAATTTAGTTTTACTTTTCCCCAATAAAATCAGAGTGGTCATTAAGTTTAACTTTCTTTTAAGCAATTTATTATTATAGGGTACACATGACAGAAATATTCATGCACTTCAAGGCAATACGTACAGTTCAAATTGTAGCTATCAATGTGCTATAAGAGAATAAGGTGACACTACTTGAAGAACCAGTGCCAGTGGTACAAGGTAGATTTAAATAAGCAATATTTCACAGAATGCTTGATGGGTACTTGCCAAAAATTGCTAAAAAGTATATACAAAAACAATAACATTAGTAATGAATGATTTATCCAAACATAACCCAGTTCTTGTAAATGAAGCATAAAATAAATAAGTACATAACCATTTAAGTATGGTTTCCATCTAATACTCTACGGAGTAGAATGCTTGATGGTTACTTGCCAAAAATTGCAAAAAAGTATATACAAAAACAATAACATTAGTAATGAATGATTTAAACAAACATAACCCAGTTCTTGTAAATGAGGGATAAAATAAATCAGTACATAACCATTTACGTATGGTTTCCATCTAATACTCTATGGAGAAAAATAAGTGGTTCTTATTTGGGGCCCGATTTCTAAAACTTTTGTTGCTGCTACAGATGACGTAATTAAATGTTTGGATTCAGTCATTTCTTGCAAAAACATTGTTTACTTGGATTCATAACATATCAACCTGTACCACTCAACTGTTTTCTTAGTGACAGATCACAAATATTAAACACACAATTATGAATATTGCAAATCCTACCTTGAATTTTAAAACCTAATTTTTTTCAGGCAAATATTTTTGCATCCTGTAGTTCTTAAATACAAAAAGGGCAGTAATAACTTAGGCATTGGAGAGAACACAGTCTTACTTCCTACAACTAAAGTCTTTAATCCAATTACACAGCAACACAATATCTTGAGGTAAAATCAATAAAATCAAGAATGAAAATATGGATTTGCTGGCAACATAATCTGGCATTTCTTAATTTGCTTGAAATAATGATTGTTATATTGTTGCATTTCAACATTTGCAATGACATCTGCAGTAAGAAAAAATTTAGTGGCCTTAAATTATTTTATCACATAACACTGCATTTTTGTCTCTCTCTGCAGTAGATATGGCAACAATAGGATTAAGGTTATTGCTCACAGTAACTAGATGCAAAACACAAAAAAAAAGACTTGCATGACTGTTATAACATGTGCCGAGACAATTTTTGCATAGAAGTGTTTTGTGAGCTTCCTACCCAAGATGTAACATGCTATTATATCAACATCATGTTGTTGTGTTGTGTCTTTCGGCTTATCTCGGTTAGGAGTCGCCACAGTGGAACTCCGGTCTGCTAATGTTTGGTAGTGGAATTTTACGTGCCGGGTTACCAGCCCTGATGCACAACCTTCAACGAAGGCACCCCCATTCACGTATGCCTCCACACAGAAGATGCTCTAGCTGAGAATCGAACAGGACAACGTCTTGCTGTGAGGTGACAATGCTACCGCAGCACCACTACCGTGGGTATTATAGCAACATCATGTACATAGCATAAATCTCTTAAGTTATTTTTGCTATACACCTCCTCACATGAAAGTAATGCTCCAGTGGAAACAAATTTGTAATCTGTATACTGTAACACTCACTCCAAAACTGTGGAGACGTCCTTTGTAAGAAATCGGTTACTACCCAACTAATACCACAGAAAGGCTACACAGGGCTACTTTGACCATAGCTGATTGATTCAGGGCAGAACATGACATAAGTAATTTGCATCAAGAAGCAAAGAAAATTCACAGTGGAAGACGATAAGGAAAATATTGCAAATGCACCTGTGCAGTCAGTTCAAAAGTCACTTTGGTTCACCCCAACTTTTCAGTGACCTGGCATGCACCCACCATCAAGATGCTCTAAATTATATTATATGCAGATTTTTGGAGAGCTGCCCCCAGCCAACCCTTTGTAAGAGATCATATCACTTCACTCATCCAGAATTAAATTTATAGAGGAATTCTCCAAAATGTACCTTTGGAGATTCAACTGTGCCTTAAGATGCTCAAACAAAAGATGGTCAAACAATCGCTTTTTTCTCTTATACTACTAGGAATTCACTAGCCACCACATATCTACTCCCTTCCTTATTATATGGACCCCCTGCTAACTAACCTATCCTCCTCTATTTCTTCCAAACTAGAAAACTGCTATAATATAATAAAATCTCAAAATTTGCTACCAGATCTAAACCTTCTACCCATCACTGCCTTACCCTAAGATCCCTAAAGTGGCTTGAACTCCCAAACTACTTAGACTTCCTCCACCTCACCACTGCACACAGACTTGTATATCACCCATCTAAATGTCCAGTGCTAACTAATATCCCCCCTTACACCCCCAATAGAACTCTCAGATCTGAACAACAAAACCTAATTGCTATCCCCAAACCCAAAAGTACAGCAGACCAACTTCTTCTCGCTGTCTCTCCAGGCAAAAATGGAATTCCCTTCCTCCCTCTCTAAGAACCATCCCAAACATAGAAAACTTCAAAATTCCAGCTTACCAGACACCTGGCCACAAAATGGAAATGCAACTTCCACCATCTAACCTAATCTTCCTAAGTACATTCCCCATGGGGTTTTCCTTCTCAGGTTCCTAAGCCCTCAATAACTCTCCTTCAGCTATGCTCCCACAAGCATTTTCTAAGCTCTCCCATCTCTATTAGCTACTTATTTCATATGATTCAACAATGTAAATGTTGTATATAGCTTCCCATTACTAATTTCTATTCTGAAATTGTGCATGTAGAGTGTATCCTCATTTTACTTCTCACCTAATATCTGAGTGTGCACACTAAAGAAAATGTATAAACAGTAAGTCCACACTCAGTGCTTTTCTGCTGATTATGTATATTTCAAGGTACTTACTTGTAAATGTTTCCATATTATGTAAGACTGACTTCCTTGTATTTTTGTATCTAATCTGTATTATGTATCTTGGAGCTTTTCTCCCCGGGCCTCCACTGAAAACGGGTCACTCTGACCCAGTGGATTTCTCTGGTAATCAAACTGGAAATAAATAATAAATAAACAAAAATAAAACATAAATTACTGTGTAATGAATGTCTTATATTATATTGTATTTTATTTTTTTTAATCTAGTTACAAAACTGGGCTGAGCTTGAACTCCACATTTAGATCAGTATTATATCTAAGATAACAAATGCATAAATAAATAAACAAATAAATAGATGTCAAATTTCTCATGAAAGAAACTGCTAAAACTCAAATAATTAATTCTTTCATGTCTTATCAAACTTCAGTGAACCTATATAATTCTGTATCAATCACGAAATGGAAGAGCTGTTATTTTAGCAAAGGAAATCATGAGAAAGCTACAGGAAGAGGAATTCTGGTTGCCAACCATGAATACTCTTCATTTTTTCTGCAAATCTCTTCAGCAAAGTATAATTCCATCGATTCATTATCGATACAATATTTATCCAATGCAGTCCATAAGGAGACAGTGGTTATCCTGCAGACAGTACTTCTGAGGCAGTAAATAGTCCTGGAGAGGGTGCTTGTTCATTGAAGGAGATATATCCGATAAGTATTAGTATAGAACACTGCAAATATACTTAGAGACATGCCTTTTTTTGATATGGGAGTTAACTGGATACCCCAGTAAAACTATACATAGGCATTGGCTGGACAACTGGAGTCTCTACAGTTGACACCTAAGTCAAGATCAAAGCTCTAGAACCACATGGCAACAATGACATCTGCTGCACTATTGGACTGCCTGCATATACCTGATATTCCATCAATGTGAAAAGTGAATGGCCTTCCCAGAATTCCTAGAATGGACACATGACCTAAAGCAAGCAATTCCTGGTCATTTTCTGGTCAGGGAGATTGGCATGCAGTCTGGAGAAGATATGAGAATTATAGGCAATAGATTAAACTACTGGGGTAAAAAACAAGCCTTGGACAGCACATATTCTCATTGTTTAGTCCTCAGCTGTAAAACTGTCTTGTAGGAAATATAAAGTAAAAAACTGGCTAATTTCAATCAGGGGGGAAAAAAAAACGAAATTCAGAAAAATGGGGCTAACAGTGTATGTAGGTCTAACTGATAGTGATAGGAGACATATGCTGCATAGCTTACTGTCTTCCGTCCATTAATGCACAGCAAAGTACTGGCGGAGCTCCTTGAATGACATGTTAAATAAAGTAAATATGGAGTATGCCTATATATATATATATATATATATATATATATATATATATATATATATATATATATGGGTCCCCTTAACATGGTCGACATTTCAAAATGTTGAAGACCATGTGACTGAGACCATATGATCGACTTTTGAAATACCAACCATGCAGAACCAGCATTTCCATACAGTGCAGAATGGAAAGATTTCCATCTTCTGCACTGTAGTGCAATCTTGGAGTTGGTATATTTAAGTTCCGGGGGGGGGGAGTGAGGGGAGGAGCCCCCCACAGGGGGGGTGCTGCTAGCAGTGTTAAGGTGAGTGTTGTTTTTTTTTTTTGTTCTTTACATGTTCAACATTTCAAATGTCGATCATATGGTCTCGGCCATATGGTCTTCGACATTTTGAAATATCGTTCATGTAAAGTAGACCCATATATATATATATATATATATATATATATATATATATATATGCATATAGATATTATTATATTATAACTGAGTTGGCTGGATGCTATTGGTGACTGTTTCATGGCATAGGTGGCTTTGTCATTGTATCTGTACAGTGTTGCATCGTTACTTTAACTTGGGTCATGGTTGAAAAATACTTTTGGGATTAATGCTTTCAAGTGTTCATCACATTTGAAATAATAAGGCCTAAAGTCTTGTGTAATTAACTGCAGACTGTCTGTGTAGCCACTGAACACTAATCTGTTCCTTTATATTACAAGGATGGAATAATGGATGAAGGAAACTAGACAGCCCTGCAAAGATAGCTGCCTAAGCAAAAAAAAAAAAAAAAAAAAAAAAACCTATCAGTAGGGCCTGTAGAAATTTTAAATCTTTTAAAGCTGCAAATAAATTGAAGCAATTGTGCCTGTTGTTTGGAATGGTAAACACATTAGACCAGGATGTGTGCTCCTTGAAGTAAATTGTAGAAGAGTAAGAAAGAGAAGTGGAAAGTCTGCAAAAAAAAGCTGCAAGATCAGGTGGAAGATAAAGGAACAATTAAAGCTGAGCTGCAGGAGTAGATTTTCAGGATACATAAAGTGCAGATATAATTAAAAATCAGAGAGAAAAGATAAATGATTTTGTAAATCATTCAAAAATATCTAACATCATGATAATTTGAATACAAAAGAGATGGTGACCATAGTGAACTGAAGCAATTTGAAATGCAGCTATTACATGATAATCTTTTTTACCAGGAACTCAATAAACACTAATAGAGAGAATACACTAAGTAGGATGAAAGCAAGCAGCAGCAGAAAGGTATGTTTTGGCATGTTTCCATTCCTTTGCTATAAATAATAAAATAATAAGGCAGATAAAAAGAATGTTCATAAAGCTGGTCAAGGAATATTCAAATATTCTATAAGGGAAGTAAAGCTCTGCTGGAGGAATTTAATGAAATAAGAATGAATGGAACAGCTGCAAGGTTGAAATACCCTGCAATTCTGAAAGTACAGAAGTAAAAGGAATGGTTCAGACTCACAAAACAGGAAATACTGTGTAATGTACAACCAACCAACTCAAGAACCACACAAAAAGTGGAATATAGTGACTTGTAGACTAGAGTCTATCAAACAATCACCATCGTTTCAAAATATCGAAAAAATTATTTAAAAAAGTTAAGCATTTTTGTCCTATGTGTGTGAAAATGACTTCAGCAGAACCATTACAAACACTGAATAGCACAGATTAAGTAAAGTGTTAGCCATCACATAGCCACAATGCTTACAGAATTATTTTGAAAAAGCTGGTGATTATTTGATAGACTCCATTCTACAAGATACCACATGCACCTTTTTGAATGGCTCAGGCTACACAACATGGAGAATATTCAAAAGTTTAAACAAAGTTATCAGCGGCAGCTAAACAACTGAGTGTAAACATTTGAATAATCTGCAAGACACAGACTGGGAGAACAACTTTAGATGTAGGTGAGGTGACACAGAGATACTAGAAGGAAGTACACTGTCAGATTCTGAAAACCCTTCAGGGAAGAAGATAAGGCCAAGAAACACGAGTAAAAGTGATGAGCATGAAGTAAATCACAAAAGCAGGCAAAGCAAATGAGAAATGAGACAAGATGGTAGAGGGGAATTACATAAAAGAATTACAGGAAAGGGACAGAAGAACAAGAAATTTCTCCCAAAGGAGATTTAGGCACAAAACAGAGAAAGAAGTAATCTACTAGAGATATACAAGGAAGAGCTTTAAGGAGATGGGAAAATGTTGCATCCAATGGTTTGGGCAACTGAAAAGTGAACTACTGGATAAATGAGGAATTAAATAAGCTGGATAGAAGCATTTGTGCCACTGATAAATTTGTTTAAATTTTTGAGG
Source organism: Protopterus annectens (assembly GCF_019279795.1). Taxonomy (NCBI): domain Eukaryota; kingdom Metazoa; phylum Chordata; order Ceratodontiformes; family Protopteridae; genus Protopterus; species Protopterus annectens. The sequence goes on from NC_056733.1 coordinate 495,957,701, forward strand.
TAAAGATGAAGTGGTGGATATTTTCATAACTGCTTTTTGATGTACAATAAACTGTAGCAAACATTAAGTTTAATGTTTAATTCTTAGGAAAATTAATAATAATTGCCTATGGAAGAAATGGAGGTGATGAAAAGGAATGTACGGAGAGAAACAAGGGAAAAGAAAGGTAAAGAACAATCCACAGACAAATGTGAAATAAACCAAAACTGGTATATAAATTACATGGTAAAAACGTTAAAACTGAAAAAAAAAAAGTTTGACTATAACATAAACTAAGCTGGAGCACCAAACTTGTGAGTACCAGTGGGTAGAGGAGACCAGTGAAAGGGAATCCTATAATATGAAAAGACTGTGACATCAGTATTGGGTTGACATGCAATGAATTAGAGTGAGGGACACTATAAGGGAGCAAATGAAAGGCTTAAAGGGCCCATGTCCATTGCAAACACATGCACATGCAAAGGCCAAAGACAGTGCTCTGTGGTCAGTGATGGGAAGGAGGGGGTTCAGTTACATGCAGTTACCAAAGAACACAATGTTTAACCTGGAGGGTAGTCTCCGAGGAAACATTATGCTGGATTGCATCAACTGGGAAAGAAGGGAAGAGTGAACAAAAACAGCAAGGAAAATACATTAATTACATTAAAATCTGGGAGTCCTTAAATTCTATAACAAGTAGAGAATGCAGGAAAGGTTAAAGAAAATGAGGGACACACTGTTCTATTACAACTCTAGTACTAGTACTCTATTACACATTGTTCTATTTAAAGTCAGAGATGGGGAGAATATCTTGTGCTATGACAACCCAAGAGGAGAAATTGACAGCAAGGTAAGGGAAGAAAAGAAGGGTGTAGGATCTGAGTAACTGTATTTCACAGAGGGCTTCAGATGACTACAAAGTAATAAGAAGTCAGACAGATAGATGGAATATCTGTCAAGGAAGGGTGGAAGATGCACAATGGACAACAGGAAAAATCATGCAGCAAATAGAGATGAAGAAGGATTCTACAAGAACATTTTTGCTAAATGCCATACACAGGAAGAGATGGGATAGAGATATAGAGGGGAATACATCACAAGTAGAACCAGAAAAAGAAAGGCTATGTGAAAGTAGGGAATATAACAAGAAGATGAGACCAGAACTAGTCCAATGAGTGAGATAGAGATAGTTGATGGACACGTGGAGGAGTCAGTATCCCACTGCAAGGGAATGCACCATCATTAGAAGCATTTTGGTACAGGCAAGTAGGTTAGACAGGTTTTTAGGGAAGGAAATGGAATTAATGGAAAAGATACAAGTACAGGAGAGGCACATATAAGGTCATGCAGAAAGGTGTGTGTGCAGTGACAGAGCACAATAAGAAGTGGAGTGGAGGTGCCTAGCTATGAATGGATGGAGGCTGATGACAACAAACACTACAAGAGAAATGCAGGACAATATAAAAGTCAGAAACAAACTGGATGAATGCACGTGTCAATGGGATCGGGTTCACTGTCAGGAAAAATTACCGAGCAGATGAAAAAAAAGAAGAGAAGGAAAGAAGCAATTATGATTGACGAGCTCGACAGAGAGCCAGAGGTGGTAGAGATGGAAGAAGTAAAAGTGGAAGAGAAACACTACAGATCAGAGAACATCAATAAAATGGAGATATGGCTGCAAATATGCAAAAAGACATAGAGGACTGGATCAGTAAAGGCAAGGGAAACAGAGTGAGCAAGGCAAATATAAGTATGAATAGGAAAGGGGGCACAGGAAGTCCCACATATCCCAAAGTATGGACTAACATGTAGCATCACTCATTGGACTGAAACAGAAGAGAGGAGGAAGTTAAGCAAAAGAGAGTAAGGGAAACATAGACATAGAGAAGCTGACTAAAGGACACAAAGCAAACAGCAGGAAAAGAACTGGGGTGCTTGAAATGGGCTGAAGGGAACCTGAAAGGCTATGAGGATCAGAATAGGGTGGGTGAAGACAGGGAAGAAAAATGAAAAATCTAGAGTAGATGTGGAATAGCTGAAGCTTTGTTATACAAAAAAATGATGGTGGTAAAACATGTAAAAAAATGGAGGAATTCCAACAGAAATCTTGAATACCAGAGGCCCAATGCTACAACTACATGGTACTCAGGGAGATGGAGAAAAGAATACACAAAAGACAACAGGAGAAATGAACATACAGGAAGGGAGGACAAAAGCAGAGAAGATTGCAACCTAGGTTAGGGGGGCAAAGGATGAAACAGATTTAAGAAGCATTAATGGAAAGAATGGATAAGGCTGGAGAAGAAAGAATGAAAAAGATTTGGGAAATGGATGACAAATATAAGGGAGTTACAGGAGAATTGTAGAAGCATACCTCTCAACTGTCCAGATTTTCACAGAATATCCAGATTTTTGACTCATATTTTGGTCAGTTTCTCATAAAATTGTGGTTTTCTGGCAAATCTCTGGCAAATCATTGAGGAGTGAAGTAAGAAAATAAAAGTAGATATTTGAGTTTCAGACCTCATATCCTTCAGAAAATTCATGCCAATTCAAAATCTGTTATTCTGTCAACTTTCTAAGTTTGTAAGAGCAAGATTTATTTGGGGACTTTGTTCCCCCGTTATTTGTGGCTTTGTCCAGACTTCTTGTTCTAAAAGGTTGAGAAGTATGGGTAGAAGACAATTCAAGCAGTGAACCACATGCAGAAAGGACACCGAATGGGAGATGAAAATCTGAGAATATTTCATAAATGGTACCTAAGTCACATGAGGTTGGTAAGAAGCCAGACAGGAGGTAGTCAAACCTGAAGGTGTCAGGAAGAAAAAGCAGAAATGAAGCACATGTTCTGGGACTATGGGTTGGTGCAAAAAGTCTTTGAGCAGACACAGAATATTTGTTGAGATATTTATTATTGCTTTTATTTCTTTGCATTTGGTTTACCAGGATAGTCCATTGGGCCTAGAAGAACCCATTTTCAATGGAGTCCTGGGGAGAAAAGCTCTAAGACAGGTAAAAAGTTACTTAGTTATACATTTGAAAATTGCATATTTACAATGGAAAAGTTATGGTTACAGTAGGTAAACATCTTAATTAGAAAATTACATTTAAAGATACATTTATAGATACAGTTTCACAAAAGACGTTATGCAGAAAAAGGAATTAGTACCTACTAGGCCAAAGCGTGAAGTAGGAGACTCCAGTAAGATGTTGTGATACATCTAGAGAGGAGAATGTGATTATATAGGGTGGGAGCAGGAGCATTCCCAATGAGATGTTAGATGTGAGTGAAGTAAGTTTTTAAAGGTAGAGGGATTTGCTGTGGTGTGGATGAATGCTGGTAGGGAGTTCCATAGATGAGCAAGTGCGAAGGATAATAGATTTTTTCCTGGGAGACAAATGGGTTTATACAGTTCTATTAGGTTCTGGTTGTTAGATCTTAAGAGTCTTTCTGGGAGGTGCATTTTAGAGGTAGAGAAGAGGGAGGGACAGAGGGAGGGTTGGAAAATGAGTTTGTGTACATGACGAAGCTGGGTAAGGGAGAGATAGTTGGGGAGTTCTAACCAGCTAAGTTTATGAAGGGATACACAGTGATGCGAAGAATACTTGTGGCCAGTGGCAAATTTGGCAATTTTATTGTAGCAAGAAGAGAGCTTTGTCTTGAGAGAGGATTGTAAGTTAGATAGTAGTGGGGCACCATAAAGAAGAGAAGGGATAAGAAATGTGGTAGAGGGAGTGAGCTTAGTAGAGGAGGTAAGGTAGCGATTGTGGCGGTAGAGCATGCCTAGTTTCTGGTGTTTTTTTTATGTTAGTTTCTAGGTGGGAATTGAATTTGAGCTGGTCATCAATATGGATACCTAATAGTTTGGCCTCGGATACCAGTTTGAGAGATGTATTGTCCTGGCTGGTGATAGAGAGTAAATTTATGTCTAATACCGTGGTTTTTTGAGGGGGTAAATACCATTAATTTAGTTTTTGAGGCATTGAGAGCTAGGTGATTATCTATCATCCATTTTTCAGTGGTAGAGAATGTATCTTGAGTTAGTTTCAGGAGTGTAGGGATGGAGGTGGCAGAGCAGATTATGGTTGAGTCATCAGCGTATTGGATAAGATTATTGTTGGGGATTGAATGGTGGAAGTAATTTATGAAAATATTAAAGAGGAGGGGAACCTTGGGGTACACCAGTGGGAGTGTTCAGGAAAGATGAGGTGGCAGTTTTCCATTTGACTGATTGTTGTCTGTTGGAGAGGTAACTAGTGAACCAGTTGAGAGAAGAGAGGAATAGATTTAGATTAGAAAGTTTTGCAAGAAGAAGGTTATGAGAGATGGTATGGAAAGCTTTAGAGAGATCAAGAAGGAGAGTAGATACAATACAGCCAGAGTCCCAGGCTTTGTTCATTATTTCTAGATATGCTTCAGTAGGAATCAGAGCATACTTTGGAATTCTGTACATGGGTCATATAGACAGAGAACAGCACCTGGAAAGAAATAAAGAAAGATGAATAATATCAAACTGCTGAGTGCTGAATTTAAATCCATCATAACTCAAAAACTGTAAGTGGATAAAAACAATATAGGAGTAGAAATTACACATGTGGGATTCCTGGACATGGGGAGACGATGGCAGAAACTGACTAGAATGAGGAAAGGAAAGGAGGGAAAAATGAGAAAGCAGTGGAAAGAGATGCTGAAATACTGCAAGAGTGAAAATCATACAATCAGGAGGGACTGGGTGAATCCAAAAGGAAACCAATGGTGCATTATGCATGAGGGTTGCGTGTGAATGCAATGCTCTGTATGGAGTTTAAAAATCTTTAATAAAGAGTAATGCACAGGGAAATTCATTTCTGATCATGCAAGTACTTGATATAGTTGTTAATTGGGTTTAATATAAGAGAATATAGAAAAGTACACCTATGCATTCAATGTGTACAAAGAAGAAAGGTCATCTCTGTTAATGACTATATCTGTTAGCAAACAGCTGGCAGAGTTATGCACCTACAATCTTGAGAAACAGCATGAATGTTTAAAGAGGAATGCCCAGAGTCTATGTGGAACTCTGTAATGCTTTCTTTTTTACCCCCCCCCCTCGATACACACAGCTGACTATCATCTGTGAACAGGGTCTTGTTATTATCCACTGGGTCTAGTGAACCTAATATACCCCACAGCTAGTACAGGTCCAACCTATGTTTGGCACCAGTGAGAAGACTGAAGCTTCCCGATTCAGCATCATATTGTTACTGAGGCAGTGCTTTCTGCTAATGCTTAATTCTACTCCCATGCATGCCCATAAAATCCTCGGCAATGTCTAGCAGCAAATTTCATGGCATACCACTCATGCCTATATATGTGACTCAGCCAAAATCATGCCTTCTTGCAGTCAACATACCACGTATGTCCCCACAATGAACTGGGATTGAGTAGTGACAGTGCACGAGACCACAAGCACTCTCCACCTCAGGATGCACACACCCATCTTCCTTGCACTCTCAGGTACCAAGGCTGCTAATCTTCTGCATGTTTTGTTTAAGTCACAGACAACATTCAGGTTTCTAGACCTTGTATTTCTAGTACTGCTTAACCTATGAATACACAGGAGCTTCATAAGTATGGGGTTTGTGGATGCCTTGTAAGCCAGGTATACATCACTTCTCAGCAGTCTATAGGAGACTGATCAGAGAGAAAGGGCTTAAAGGCACTCTGCATAAAGCAGGTTTGTTATGCCTTGTATTCTTTTTAAAAGGAACCTCTGAGGTTGCTCTAGTTGCTGTATATGCCTGGTCAGTTATATACTGAAGGGGGCACTGTACTCTATGACTAGTCAGATAATGGTGGAGTAATGTGGGATAATGACCTCTTTGGACCTAAATTTCATGTTCTTACCTATAAGTTACACAACATAAAAGGATTTCTAACCACTATGGACACATGGTAGTCGAAGGTAAGGCTACTGTCTATGTGTGTACCTAGATATCTGACCACTAGTTGGACTCTTAGGGGTATATTATCAACATGGTAATTAGCCGGGATAGTTGACTTCCCAAAGGGTACAATTATACATTTCCTAGCATTGAATTTAAGACCATGGCTTTGGCACCATTTGTTAGACAGAGATAGGCCTTTTTGAAGAATACTAGTGTCTACAGGGAAGTCGATGATAACCCCCAGCTTGCAATCATCTGCAAACATTGTCAGCTATAAACCTTTAGCATTTGCTTCTATTTCAGAGAAATAGATGCAATACAGGAGTGGGCCCAGTACCGAGCCCTTGGGTACTCCGCTAGTGATTGACTTCTTGGTGGAGGTGGCCTCACCTATTTTGACCTCCTGGGTCCTATCAGTAACCAGTTGGCTATCAAGTGGGTGATAAAAAGATTTATTCCTAAATTAGTGCGTTTGTCTGTAATGCTTGAGTGGGGTATTGTATCAAAAGCCTTATCCAGGTTGGGGTAAGCTGTGTGCACAGTCCTACCTTCATCCAGTGCTGTGATGATCTTCTCAGAAAAGTTCAACAGATTTAATAGGTATGACTTTCCTTTAACAAAGCTGAACTCTGATGGGTCCAGCATTAGCAGGTCACCTGTGTCAGCAATTATCATGTCCACGATGATTCTTTCCATGGGCTTACATATGAGAATGGTCAGACTTATGGGTCTGTAGCTACCCAGGTAGTAGTTGGACTTCCTTTGTGCGGGGGAATAAATGTAGCCATCTTCCATTCTTTGGGCACAAAACATGACTGTAGGCTCCAGCTGAAAAGTGATTCAAGTGGACCAGAGCGGTTATGTTTCATGATATTTGTTAAGCATCCCGGGATGTTACTGGGACCCATTCATGCAGTGTTTTTGGCCTTTAAAGTGCATTGATGATCTGTTCCCTAGTAATCACTGGGGGGATTATAGTATGTGGCATTTCCTTTGGACTATCAGGGGGGAGTTTGGGGAGAAAAGTGAACTGAACCTGTCTGCCAAAAAGTTGGCAATGCCACCGGTTCAGTTTGGATAATGACATCTACAATAAGTTCTGTGCATTGTTGCTTATTTCCACTGAGGTTATGTATATATAGAAAGCTTTGTGGTTGCGCCTTGTCTGAGAAGCTAGTTTTTCTTCAAATTTAGCCTTTGAAGTATTTATTAACCCTCTTCACTGCCTGTTTAGATTAGGCAGGGGGGGGGGGGCTTATAATATGTATGACTTTGTTCCTCCTATGCTTGACCAACATTTTTTTTCTTTTGTTGTATAACCGAATGATATTGCAATTCCACCAGGGTGACTTGTCTTTTGAGTTTGTGTGATACTTATTATGAATGAGCACAGCTTGCTCTATATAGCTTTTGACATAGTTTACAGAAATTTTGTAAATATCTCAGCATGTACTATGGTGTTTAGTGGGTATGGGGCTTCTTGGAATTTAGCCAAGATGTCATTTAGTATCGAAGGGGATCGCCTTGGAATAGTTACTAAATATTTTTGGTTTTACTGGATCCTCAGATTTAATTTTTATTTTAAGCAATACTGCCTTATGGTCAGACCCGATGAGTGAAGACATTACATTGGATGAAGAAGATCAAACACCCCCCATCCCCCATGCTCATGAGTACAAGGTCAGGGATGTTTGTACCCCCATAAGACAATGGAATTCGAGGATGTTGGTATTAACAAAGTTTAGAAGTCGCTGGGCTTGTGCATTACAAGTAGTGTAGGATTCTCAATTTATAGAGGGGTAATTGAGATCCCCTATGAATATTGTATTGGGTTGAGAGAATATTAAAATTAAACATTACTGATAGTTGGTAGAATCCCATTTCCATTGCTGTAAAATTTAAATTGCCTCAGAGCAGTCCAGAGAGTACAAACAGTTAAGCTACTTAATCGAACAGATTCATAAGAACAAAAACGTACATCAAGTTGATACTTGGGGAGGGTACAACTGAAATAGGAGAAAGACTTTTGTATGAGAAAGGGCGAGGCAAATTGTCTTGCACAGAAGGTGGTAGGTCAAACACAGTATCAGAATTCAAAAGTGAATAGTGCAGATATAAGGAAATTCTTATGAACAATGGAAAAATGCAGTTTCTAAGTACCATCAGTAGCCTATCAAGGTATTTAATGAAAATAAAAGTTTGAGTGCTTGTACCACACTCAAAACCAAAGCATATTATATTAATAAAATATAGAATCCAGTGAGAATGGAATAAATGATTTAATAAATACAAAAGGAGTAGACCCTGAAAAAAGTACATAGAAAAATAACAAACTTGATTAGCTAAGTAGTATTTGCTTAAAATCATAATTAAGAATTATACATTCGTAAGTATTGTTTTTCTTTTAGAACAGCTAGTTAATTGCATATTTCTCTACATTAGGTGAAGGCTGTTCATATTAGTGATGCCAATCATTTTATAATGAGCTGCAGACTCAAAGGTCTAAATACTCATCCTGCACAGGTCTCCTTTCTTCACTTTAGAAGTGAACACGTTTGACAAGGAGATGGGATGATCTGATGAGTTGTCTGCTGCATGATACCACACTTCTACTTATTTACAAGAGAATTTAGAAATGCATTTATGGTTTTGAGACAGATGTAGGCAACTAACAAGAAGAGTAGTGCCCTTTCCACTGTTTTCACTGAAAATCAAATGTGCACAAAACAGTTAGCACTGGATCATCTGCACATTGAATAGCAGTTATTGATGATGATACACAGTGTTTAGTTATTCACCTCATTTCTCTGTTGGCGTGCCTTCATTATGGACTCTGCTTGCCCCCCCTGTGTCTGTGCAGGTTAGAGTTGGGTAATCTCTTCCCACATTCCAAATAAATGCCACAGGTGATTTGGTAATCCTTCAAAATTTCCAAGGATGTGTGTGCTGTGAGTGCATGCATCAAGCAATAGACTGCCATTCTGCCCAGGATTGATTTCTCTGCCTTGCACCCATTGAGCCCTGGGTAGACTTTCCTTGGTAGACTTTCCTGGAACTCTGTACTGGATTAAGTGAATAATCAAGGGATGAATACATGGCAAGGATTAACACTTAAATCATTGCTGTAGCAGAACTCCTAGCACCCCCACTTCTAATATTTAAATGCTACTAACTTCGAAGTGGCACTCAATTGGAAAAAAGTACAAGATGCATATAAGTTTTAGTTGTAAAATTTTAACATTGGATTTTTGGTGAATAAAATTTCAAGATTAGCATTTTTCATTAGGAAAAGCGTAATAAATCTTATAAAACACCTTACAGAATATTTCTTTTAATTTCCATTGGATTAAAGTAAGAGCAATAAAGCTACCACTTCTAAAAGTAAGAGTGAACAAATGATTTTGATGGCCAGCATTCTGAGAATGCAACCGGCTCCATGGATAGCAAAGTCAGAATTGATACATTAATTCCATGTGCACTTAAGTACAACACAAAGGTATTCAGCAATAAACAGATGGATTTTTCTTGTATGCATAATACAGCAATGTGATATAGTTTTGAATGAACAAATAGGCTATGACTGTACTAATAAGTGGCAAGGATTTAGCAAAATTATGCAACTAAGCCAACAGATATGCTAAGTCTGTTTATTTTAGTACATAAGCACCCTTATTTGAATAACTTATTGTTGTGTGAGACTGTAAATATGCATACAAAATCTACACTTCTTATAAGTTACATTCACAAATGACTAAGACATATATTAATGAATGCTTATGTGTGTGAATGTGCATGTGTGTGCGTGCACGCGCGCGAGCACGTGTGTTTGTGTATGTGTGTGATATTATGAGGAATTAACAGGTATCCTGCTACAAATTTAATAATTTGCGGCTGCAACCTTGGAAATCAGACGCCACTGCTGTCCTACAGTCTTGAGGTACTATACATGTTTTAGTGGAGAGGCAGCAAAATTAAGTTAGTGGATAAAGCAAGCATTACTACCCATTAATTTAAGCTTCAACTAAGCTGCAAGGAAATGTTGCATCTAAACACAAGTAAATCTGCCTGAAAAGGATTCAGAAAACCACGGGTGTTGAGATTTAATAGCTTGCCATTCAGCACAAGCTGTTTGCAATTATCACTGCCTACAGACTTAAAGTGTGATTCATAAAAGAAATTCTAAATTTATAGCACTGAACTGTATGTATGCTCAGAGAATGCATGACAAGACATGACATTTCAAGCACTGCATATCATATAAAAAGACATCTTCATACCACTGAGTCTTTGCAGTTGAAGTAATTTGCAGCATTTCATTTTGTTTTGTTGTTTTAGAATCTTAAAATACAGGTACTGGTTATCACTACAGGTTACTGGAAATGACAGCACACTCAATAAGGCAACATGGTGGTAAGGTGCTTTGCAGATTAACAAGGCATGTGGAGCTTCCTAATCAATTAATTAGTGAATTCATGAAACTTCCACTCAAAACCCTTTTTGTGAACATGGTTGTGATTTAATAAGACAACTTAAGCTCATAACAGAATCTCACCTTTATGTTTTTTCTGTTTCCTCTTGGGTGTATTCCCTCTTGTTTCTGTCCATACATAGTCTGCTATAAATTCTGAGGGGAATAATTCACTTAGAATGTCTAAGTGTACAACAGTCATGAATCACTCATTCCACATTATTTTCACACACACACACACACACACACACACACACACACACACACACACACACACACACACACACACACACGCACACAAGCACACGCGCACACACACACACACACACACACACACACACACACACACACACACACACACACACACACACACACACACACACACACACACACACACACACACACACACACACACACACACACACACACACACACACACTCACTCACTACAGTGACTTGGTACTAGCCTTCTGTTGTTTCCTATGTCCTGCAGTGTTCTTAAATATCTTTTTTTTTACCTATTCATCAGCCATCTGTCAATTGTTTTGTCTCATTATACCTTGGCCTACTACACAGACTTCAGAGCAATCCATCTGCCTTTTCTTAGGCTTTTTCTTTATCCCATCTTATAACTGTGATCCTTGTATATGACTTCCTTTTTTTATTAGTACTTCTCAGCATTTCCACTTAACACACATCTGTATTCCATCATTTTGCATGGTGTGATGGTAGGAGAAAACAATGCTTCCATCTGGTCTGTCCACTGTTGTTCACTTACCATGCACCAGTTAATGGTCTGCTGGTACAAGAATGCGCTCAGTTTATAACATTGTAATTAATCAAGTGAGATACAAGTGACTGCGTCTGAGATGTACCACATGAGATTTGTAAAAAGTACATGGTAACATTCAGAAAGAAATACAGAGTTTACTATATTTCTTAAAATCATCCATATAGTAAAAGTAATACTTTCACGTAAATGCGCCAGCAGCAAATTCTCGCTCATACTGAAAAGATTAGCAGATTGATAATTCTGCTCTAAGAAACAATAAGCATCTAATGTTTCAGAAAAATCCGTGTATGCCTTATTACCTTGTAAATAAAGTAGAACATTACATTTCCTGATGGTAAAGATGGAGTGATTAGCTTCTGCTGTCATACAACCAATGACACATTTATTTTTACTTTTGCATTTCCCTCATTGGTTTAATGTGCTATTATTGAGATAAAACATATCAAGCCTGTTCAATGGAAGCAGAAGGGCAATTTTGCTGCAAAATCTGATGATGAAAAACGTCAGATGTCCTATACCAGAGTTAACAGATGAATCCAGGCTTATATACCCACTAAACCCTTGACAGCTTTCTATGGAATTCAAACACTTTACAGCTTACACAGAATTATGTACAAAACAAGTGCAGGAATCTCTTCCCTAATGCAGATTAGCAGCTTGCAATAGAAATATCATATTAGTAAAGCTGAAATGAGCTTGAGTACATGCCGACCACAAATAGAAAATGCCATAAAAATGCCATCTTTTTCTGAATAACATTATGAAAAAAGACATCACTTGTATTTCTTAGTATTACAGAAACAAAGAGTGATACATGGTGCACACTACGTGAGACAGGAAAGGCATTTTGTCATCATGTGCAAAATTATGCTCCAGGGTATCCCTCTAGTGGAATTCTGTACAATGCATGACCCTAATTCATCTGACCATGTGCTTTCAGGTAAATGAACTCACATATGCTAAATGTTTCTCAGTTTGATGATCCGTATAGAATTTTTGCATAAATAGCACTGAAGGTTCCCCATGTGCTTAATTATTCACCCAAGGCAGACATTCTTTCTCAAAACTGTAAGGGTAAAGATGCCATCTTGTGAGAAAAAATATATTATTAAAAATTATAGGCATGTATGTTTCTTATTATCTAAAATGTTTATTAGTAAAAATGTATTGAAATCTCAGATAATATACCAGTGCTAAATGCATTATTACTCTACTATATATTGACATGTGTGTGTGTGTGTGTGTGTGTGTGTGTGTGTGTGTGTGTGTGTGTGTGTGTGTGTGTGTGTGTGTATGCATGTGCACGTATGCACAGATGTGAACAACATTGATCAAACCAGTTACATGACTGCATGTGCATTTTCACACTTTAGATTTGCCCAAGCTTCCAGACATATTCTATATGTCCACCTGCTCTTAACATTACATAAAAGATGATCAGCTAGGATAATGCGCAGCTTAACAAAAGGAACACGGGATCAAAGTTTTCAACTTTTTTCCTTAATGGATTTGACTCACTGAAGCTGTTCCTCAGGTGTTTATTTCAGGTGTGTTGTTTTTCATCTGATTACATGTAACCTCACTTTATACTGTGCTATTAGAATACTGTGGCCATTAAAGCAGCATGCAATGCTAATAATTCTGATGTCGATAAAGTATGTCAGACTCTGCCTATTTAAGTTCTTACAGGTTTAACTGAATGTGCTTTTTTTTTAATAGAATGATGATTTATTTTCTCTCTCTCTGATAATGCAATATATGTGGCTTAGAAGAATCCACATCCACAGACCTGGGAAGGACTACTGAAAATAAATTAGCCAATAACATTTATTGCAATAAAACAAATGAGATACTGAGATGCAACATCCTTTTCTTTATGTTTAGATCCCAGGTTTCTCTTTTATTAATATACATCCTTGAAGTGGTCATGCCTAAAATGAAATCTTATAAATCAGGCTGAAAGATACAACAGTTTTAAAACAAAATTAAGAGGAATGGTGGATATAAATTATCAGGGCAGACTGAGGTACATATCTTTACATTGCTTCAGTTAGAAACAAATGAGAATAAAAGCAATAGATGAACGTAGGTTAAAGTTATGAGGGCAGACATAGGAACCATACCTGTCAAACTCTTAGTGCAACAAATCAGGAGAAAGTCTAAGGTAATTAAGGGGGAAGATAGGACAGATTTTAAATATTGCGTTAGAAACTTAGTTGCTGGAATAACAGGATTTGTGTCAGCATGCATTTTCTGAAAGATATGAAAACCGAAACTCAAATGTATCTCATTATTTAGTGGCTTTGGCCTTTAGTGATTAGCAAGAAAACAAAAAAAAATTATGAGGAACTAACCAAAAATGTTTGGCAAAAACCTGGACAGTTTAAGGATATGTTAAGAACACATGTTTATATTTCTTCACAAAAGATTCAGAATAATTAGTGTAATGCACAGAACAAGCAAACACCCCATAAATGAAACATAACTGTGACTTCATTAAAGTACTACTCATGCTTTAAGGTAAATACTTATGAAAAATAATTCATTATTAAGAAATTTTCAGTAGAATGACCAATGCTGCTAGCATGTATATTTAGACTGTTTTGAAATCCTTCAATCTGTTCTTAAATTTTATTTTTTATTTACTTAACATTTGTTTATTGGGAAAGTCCAACTTGGAACAAAGGTAATTTTCAGCAGAGCCCCAGGGAGAAATGCTCCAGATGCATGTCTTTATGACATGGGAGGAAACCGGAGCACCCAGAGAAAACCCACATGATTGCAGGGAGAACATGCAGACTCTCCACAGAAGGCACCCCAACCGAGAATCGAACTGGAGATCCTCTTGCTGTGAGGTGACAGCACAACCACTGGTAGTAGTAGTAGTAGAGGTGTAGTCTATGCCAGAAGAATGCCAAAGAAGCTGAATAGTAAGGTGTACAAGACAGTGGTGCATCCAGTACTACTGTATGGTATAGAAACCAGTGCAGTAAAGGCAGAAAAGTTGAAGAAGCTGGAGATGATGGAAAGGAAGTGCCTGAGAAGGGTGGTAGGATGCACACTGTGGGACAGACAAAGAAATGAGGACATGAGAGCAGAAGCCAAAGTAGCTGCAATTGTACAAAAGATCAACAAGACCAGATTACGGTAGTTTGGGCACATGTGCAGAAAAACAGAGGACAATGGTGAGGAAGATTTGGGACAGACAGGAAGAAGGTAAGAGTAAGCATGGATGTCCAGCAAAGAGGTGGATGGATTGTGTGAAAGAAGATCTGCGACATTCAGGCATGAGTTTGGAAGAAGGCAGGAGTATGGCCCTGAATCGAGAGAGTTGGCGACAGTTAACATGATACCCCAACCCCTTGTAGAAAACTGGGAAAAAGGGGGCTGATGATGATGATGATTTGAGCTCAGTTATACAAATCTTAGTATACTTCAAGTATTGTTAATTCTGTAATTTTTGTAAGTAGCAATGTCCAGTAGCTTTATACCATTTCCTACCTTCTTTATGACCATGCCATCTGTTTGTGTTCTTCTGCTGATCTGGTCTGCACAGCTGGAATTAACAGTCCAGGAAAAGCTAACAGCCATGACCCTGCACCTAAACATCCCATTAGCTTGTTAATTATTTCTATATTACTAAGTACTTTAACCTAGCTTTTGTTTTTGTTTTTGACATTTGATAACTAATATAATAGGTCAAATTTTAGTGAGACCCATATTTTCTATGCTGTGTCTTCTTTACTGTGTTATCTTGTGTGTGTAACAATGGTTGTTTACTCAAAAATAGAAAGAGCATCTACCCCCTAATAACTGTTCCTCATTTATCAAATTACCAGGAAAGATGCAAAAGTGACAAAGTACAGCAGACTCTCAGTACTGTTGAGAACTGGGGTGGTTTGTATCTAAAATGATCTGCTAAGATATGACCAGAGGTAATATTAATGTGCCGCCTAATCAATACAGATGAGGTGCACAATGGCATGACATATAGGACTGATAAGCTTGTATATTAATATAATCGCTAGGAATACCTTATTAGTTTTATCATAAGTGGGTTTTCTTTTTATTCTGTTTTCTATTCATACAATCATGAATTTTAATGAATTGTAGAAATGATATAAACTAGTCCCTGTGCTTGATGTCTTGTGAAATGACATATCTATATTATTTTCTGAAAATGCATTGATTACTGAATTGAAAGGTTGCGTCCTCTTTAGAAACTAATGTAGCAATGGATTTATGGCTAGTTTTTAAATATACACCTAACAATATCAATAATAACCTATATAAAGCTCAATCAATATAAATAACCTATATAAAGCACAATTCCACTTCAAATGGTATTAAATGCTTAGTCTTAGTAAAAAAAAATATTAAATATCATGTTAATGTGATAGAAAGTGATAGATGGCAGTTCTACACCAGCAGATCTTCATTTTCATATTAAGATAATAAAAAGAAGCATTATAATTTGATAAGTGAATGCATTATATTATTTCAGTAGGAAATGTCACTCTTAACTGGTTTTGTGGTTCAGGTCAGTGAGCACTGCCTTTGATCCGTATCATGCGGGATTGATTCATACTGCCTTTGATCCGTATCATGCGGGATTGATTCATAGACCATATTTATGAAGAGCTGGGTGTGAGAATAGAGGTCAAGCAGCATTTTCCCAGTTCATTTATCTCAAGGGAAGGGGAAGATTTCTGCTAGACTAGACCATCCATGGAAATCAGAAACATTAGCCCTGCATGCTGTAGCAAACACAGCAAGAATGCAGCAGCAAAGAGTTTGTCAGCAGTCTAGTTTCTGTGAAGAAATCAATGTATGCTGGAGGTAGTTTGGGAATGTGGGTAAAACAAGTACAAAAACATTTTCTGTTTCTGTCAGGGAGGCATCATCGTGGATCACCCTGATTTCTTCTTTTCTCACACCACAGACTTACCCTTAATGTTCCCTTATTTGTGAGACACTGATCTATGAGGTCTAAGCCTGATAGGAGCTGGAGATGTAGGAGTACAAGATTAAGAAGAGATTCAAGATTATAGCTGATCATAGCAAGTAGCAGTGGAAAACCAAAAGTCTCACTTCCAGGGCAGTTTAAGGTATGGTAACAAATGATCAGAAATGGGAAGTATGCAAACATTTTATCATGAGGCAGTTAGGGGAGCAGTGGGGTTAGCAACCCTGTAAAAACAACTGAAGGATAGTTTCTCTGTATGACATCACTACAGAATTTTTCATTCCATTTCTAAATCTGTCCCATTTACAGGGTACCTGATTCATGCATCTACCATCTTTTTGTGGAAAAATATCCTCACATCATCATAAACATACCTGCTACTATTTTTTGCTTATGTCCCATTATTTATGAGGAATTTCCTTCCTAAAGTTCATGCCTGTGGGAGATTTACTACTTTTCTTAGCATATTTACATGTCTGTGCCATGTTTCCTTTCCTCTCCTGTCAGTGGTTGAAACCTCTCAGTGTCCTACCATTGCCTTCTACAGGATAATAATACTCATTTTCTGTTGGCGATGCATTTGCTTCTGCCATAGTGAGTTTATGTAAGCTTTTCTGGATGCATTCTTAAAATGACCATAGGTTGGTCATCTTCATCCTAACTAAATATATGGTGCTTTCTTCCACGAATACAGAAAGGTCATACCCTTAAGGTAAAGTCATCTACTGAATATCTCCTTAACAGTTACACTGCATTAAATTTGTATACGTTACACTAAGGCTAACTTACATAAGACAATTTCTGCTATTTTCCAAAGTTGCTATTTATCCTCTGCATGGCAGGTGCTGAAGCATTTGCAAAAAACAAATGTTCCACAAAGCCAAACACATATGCAAGAAACAGCATAATGTGCTAAAATGCCAAACACATATGCAACAAACACCACCAGTCTCAAACATAATCAATCTATCACTCCACTATTAATTCCTCATTCCATAATGATACCATTGTTCTGTCATCACTGCCTGAAACATCTTTCTTCGAGGTTTCTAAGACTTCATCCACCTCATCTATCAGGTTATGTCTGATTTAATTTTACATAAAAACGTATGATTTGACTGAAATACTGGGTAGATAACACTAACACCAGATTGAGGAGCTTAATACTAAAAATAAATACCAATAATAGAACAAATGTGACGGATAAATTATGCATTCTTCTGACATTATAGAATCATCTTTCCTTTATAACCAGAAGATATAACAAATGAAACCATTCAAAAATGTGTTTAGTGAATCATAGGTGGATGAGGCAGTTCTATAGTAAGGAAAGAAGATGTGACTCTGTTTCAAAGGTATGGAAAATGTGTGTGTGTGTGTGTGTGTGTGTGTGTGTGTGTGTGTGTGTGTGTGTGTGTGTGTGTGTGTGTGTGCATGTCCACATGTGTGTGTGTGTGTGTGTGTGTGTGCGTATGTGTGTGTGTGTATATGTGTGAAGTAGAAAATGATAATATGGGGTTATTGTAATCAAGCTTCTTGAAGGCCAGTATGGCATAACCTTGGGACTTCAAGATCTTAACTTACGAATCTATTTTGCTAAGCAGTGCATCTTTTACCTAGAATACAACCTTGTCATTCATCTGACAGTAGCTCACCTTCTGCATTAACTTTTTGTCATGTGTGTGATCAGATGTATTCTACATACCTACATAAGCAACATGCACAACCCTATCCTGTCTTAGTTCCTTAGCCAACTAGTCAAAAACCTCCACCAGTTTCTCAGCATGAAGGGAGTGACAAAGCCACAAATAACAAACAAAATGCATATATATATATATATATATATATATATATATATATATATATATATATATATATATATATATATATATATATATATATATATATATATATATATATAGGACATTTACAGTTAGTGATTACATTAACTAAGCTATTTTGTCACCTGTGCATGTCAACAGACCAAAACTAATGTACCGCACACTCATATAAAAAATACACACCACCCTGTTAAAGAATTGGAAAATTACTTTAATGTGGTCTGAACATTACTGAAGAGATATGTAACTCGGATGAGTGCTCAGACAGGTGTACGCCATGAGCATCTACATAGTGACATAGCTATATCACATTAATACTAAAGATATATGTACATACCATGTGCATATACATAGCAAAATGTAACTACATCACACTAATACTTCAAGATATATGTATGTCATATGCATATACACAGTAACGTGTGGCTATTTCATACTAACACTTCAAGATATACATATGCCATTTGCATATACATAGTAGCATGTAGCTATATCACACTAATACTTCAAGATATGTGCATGCCATGTGCATATACATAGTAACATGTAGCTATATCACATTAATACTTCAAGATATATGTGCATGCTGTATGCATATACATAGCAGTATGTATGTATATCGCACTAATACTTCAAGATATATGTATGTCATGTGCATATACATAGTAACTTGTGTCTATATCACACTCATACTTCAAGATATACATATGTCATGTGCATATACATTTTAATGTGTCACTATATCACACTAATCCTTTAAGATATGTGCATGCCATGTGCATATACATAGTAACATGCAGCTATATCACACTAATACTTCACTGATAAAAGCAGTTTGACTTTCTGTACCTTAAATTCAGAACAGACAACTCATAGTGCAGTTGATACTTTCCTCTGTTAATAAAATATATTTCCATTTATAATAAAACTGATAAGAAATTCCCATAGATTCTATTTGGGATATGTAAACCCCGTCTGGCCTTAACGTTTCTGGGGCCTCCACTCTATTGCCCCAATCCCCTCTCTATACACTGAGCTCCTGGACTTAGAATTATTTCAGATTAGGAATCAGGAAGGTATGCTATAACCATGTATTAAAACAAAATAATATATTGGTTTATTAGTTTATATTTTTGCCATAAAACATGTTAAAACAGAAGTGGACTGCTGTACTCCTGGATTACTCTGAGTCACCATTTCCTGTATTTCTTCTCTCAGGTTCTGCTTAGCTTACATTGTGCCTATATAATAGTATGCTGGGATTATCTGTATACATGCTTTTTTAGCACATGCATTCATTTTGTAAACATGCTTGCAAACTCCTGTAGAACTGGAAGGATATGCTGGAATTCTCTATATATATGATTTGCTAACACATATGTAAACATGCTCCCAAACTCCTGTAGAATGGGCAGGTTATGCTGGGATCCTCTGTATACATGATTTGTTAACACATGTGTACACCCAGTAAACATGCTCCCAAACTCCTGCAGAACTGGCAGGGTATGTTAAAATCCTCGGTATACATGAATTGTTAACGGGTTTACACTCAGTTAACATGCTCCCAAACTCCTGTAGAATTGGTAGGATATCCTGAATCTGGGCAGGAGATAATTGCTGTTAAACAGTTCTCCTATTGTTGGGTAATAAGGGAATACAGGTAAGGAGACATGCAGTGTGTACATGTTTGATAGCAACAAAGTACATGTCTTCTCGGTAGGGTGTGTGACCACAAATAAAACTTATACTTTTATTTTTCTCTCATTTTCACACACACTCTGCCACTGGATCTAAATATGTGCATGCATACAGATATTCACACATGGTCACTGCATGCTTTTATGTACAGGCAAACTGGAGAAACGCCAGTTCAGCTAAGGTATGAGTTTGCATTGTGGAAGAAACCAGAGAATCTGGATAAAATACAAGTAGACTCCCCAGACTCTGGAATAGATTGCCCATACATGTCAAGCAGAGTGCCTCTTTGGTGCTCTTCAAAAGGAACCTTGACGATTGGATAGGAGAAAGGAAATTCACCCCGGGGATCACGTCAGTCGCCCTGCTAGACAGGGGTCCAGGGAAGTAAATAGTGTGGGAAGAAATAGCCAGGGAATTGTTATGGCTAGGCTTGTATAGGCCCTAGGGCTGATAGCCTAGTACCAACCTATGAACCTATGAACCTAGAGACAAGAAGTGCATGTAGACTCTACACAGCAGGAACCACAGCCAAGAACTTAGCCACAGAAGTAAGTTCTGTGACATAGTAATGTTAGCCACTGCAGCACTGTATTAATAATCAGTTAATGTCACACACAGCCTGCCCAGACCATAAAAGGCAGCCATTTATTGTGCATAGTGCTAGTGCTTGACTGTGATGGAAAATAGAAGAAATTATGGCAAATTAGTTACTCATAGATACAACATCCCATCAGCACATGCATGCATAAGCCAGAGCAACAATTAATTTACACAGATTTTTTTCAAATGTAACACATTGTGTGGCACTGCACTTGCAAACTAGTTCAGTGACTATATATCTTTGATATGAGAAAATAACAAGGTTAAGTCACTATTATGTACAGACAGTGTATGTACCCACATTATTGACTCTGTGCATAGGCCTCAGATGTCTGGTTGTGATTTAAACAAATGCCAAAGTAAAAGCATTCCAACTTGCTTTTCACAAACACAAACCAGTCCTGCAAAGCAATATTAATGCTTGTTTAACTTAATTAGACAACAGCGGATTAGTCATTGTCATCTACAGAAATCCTCCATACCCAGTAGTTATAGCTACTTTGTTGACTGAGTACACCTCAAGCATCTGATTGTAATAAAATATGATTACTATCATAGTTTATCCCATCCTTGTTTCAAAGAAATGCATTGCAGCTAACCATAGTAAAGTATTCCAGCTTGCTTCTCACAAATACACCTTAGTACTGCAAAGCCAGAATAATGACTGTTTAACATTGGTAAATAACAGCAGGCCAGGGTCACTTTCTTTCATCCATATACAATCCACATACTTGGTGATTACAGAGAATTTGTGAACACCTTTGGTATATCATTACAATAAAATAATTTAAAAAATGGTTACAATAATTAATGTGGGCTGTTTTAAAAATATAGGGTAGCCAGCTGTATTAGCTTGGTACATAGAAATGGCCATAGATATTTATTTTAGCTCCAGTAAAAATACTCTATTTCTTCAGGTAGCGGAAGCAGAAGGAAAATAATGCTATGTTGCATTTCTGTGCTCAGCAGTCTATGATAGATCCACTGCTACACCCGAAGGCTCATTTTAGTTGAAAAGTAACTCTCTCCCTATGGATACAAACTTAACTGCATCTGCTTTCATAGGTAAATGAAATTGATGTGTGTAGTCTGCTTAACAGGACTATTAGAATGCCTCTCAGCATTTTTAAGATTAAAATAAAGAATGTTCCTCAGAATCAGGTACATTTCAGAGCTATGTATATCTGGCTGCCTCCTAAGCTTTTAAAAAATAAATAATAATAATAATAATATTACCTGCTATGTTTTGCATGAACTACACCCAGACTGCAGCATTTTCCTGCAGATCCTCTGCAGACCCTACTGGTTCTGATGACTGCAGACTCCTGATTGTGTTGTGGCCATTACCAAACATTAGTAAAAAAATCTAGGTTTTCTGCTCAGTTCCACCTACAATGAGCTAGAACTTTGAGGCTCTGTTGTTTATAGTGATAGAAGTGTACATCACTTTTTTACAGGTACTCCAGCCATTGCTACTTCCAGCTAGGTCTCTGTGGCAGGAGTATGCTATGATAAACAAATGAGAGATTTCTTGGTCACTCTGCCTGTAGCCAGCCATAGGTGCATGGCCCCCAAAGCAGCAGGACTCTATTGGGCCAAATAGGTCCAAATGGCTGAAGACAGGCCCTGTGTAAAGAAAGGACATGTTCCAAAAGTCAGTCAATGATATTTAAATGTATACATGTGGGTAGATACAGATCTGGGTCAAATAATGGATTCAGGCTAAATAACTCTTATAAAAAGAATTTTCAATATTTGAATGGTGCTACATTTATATTTAATATTCTCAAACTCAACCAACTCACTGAGGCTTTTAAAATCATCAACCATCCAGATAAAACTCCCGCATTGAATAAACTACTTACCCCTTACTCCAGCCTTACTTCCCTCAGGTCCTCAAAAAGTCTACAAGTTCTTACCATTAAATCTAACAACTCCGGTGGTGAAGCACTATATGCTAATTCCATTGGCAAATCCTGAAATGCCCTCCCAAACAGCCTAAGACTTATGTCCTCTCTGGACCAATTTAAAGTACACCTCAGAGCTGTCCTGAAGTCCCAATGGTTATGCCCTTGCTCTAATCCAGACTAATAGTGAATGTCCCTACCTTACCTTGCCTCTCCAAGCCTCCACTCAACTCTATAACCTAAGAGTCCACAATATAGCCCTATTAGTTCTTCTGTTCAAAGTCTGTACCCATTTTAATTATATTTATAACTACTTGCTTGCTTTATCTTGCCTTGAAACGTCAGTGTATCTATTTGTCTCAACTCTGTAATTGTATGTGTTTTTTGTAACCATGATCTTGGAGCTTTTCTCCCCGGGCCTCCACTGAAAATGGACATGTATCCAGTTGGACTAGCCCGGTCAACAAATGTAAAATAATAAAATAAAATAAAATATATAAAATATGACTTCATACCTGAGAAATTAATGACTACGATTCAGAAATATCACTTATGTGGTCATTTACAAGAAGGAGCACATTGCATCTGGTTAGGAAAAGACTGCGTGATGGACTTATACTAATGAGATACTTTGTCAACATGAATTCCACAAGTGAGAGACACAGAGAGAAGACAACTTGCTCATGAGAAAGACTGGACAACAAACTGGGTAGAGAAGTGAAAGACAAGGAAGAGAACGCTCCAACAGGAAATAGGGTCAGATTCAGCTGACTACTGTGCTTCCCACTGCTGTTCCCACCTAGAAATCAGTCATCTCCATGACTGATCTTATGGCTGGGTCAAGTCACTTGATGTGGTATGTTGGAAATGACTCTGCCTCACAGCACATTACTTATATTTTGGGAACAAATACACAGAATAAAAAATGTCAGATACGGAAACCACAGGTACTGGGAGAAAAATAGAAAGATAATACTGGACGGTCACCATTGGACAGCAAATGCCATGGCTTGTCCAGTATAACTGGCCCTGGCAGGGGTACTTCCCAGTATTGAGAGTAGTGTGGCATGCAGTAGCCATCCCTACTGATGTGGAGTATGTGATGGTCATCATCATTATGGAATGGCACACTATTTGCAGTCACAAAAGCTCACCATCCTCTGTGCCAGCAACTGTCATTACCTACTATCTACTAATGACCCCAAACCAGTCAAAAACACACACCCAATGAAGCAGCATCTGCAGGAGGTATGTCCACCAAGACACAGACACCCCCTCTACTTTTGAACAATTACGCCACACAGGAAGCACCTTCCCTTCCTTGCATAGTCTTCCATGGTCACCACATTTAGAGATCCATGACACACATGTACATCATTATCCTCTACACTTTCCACATTTCTGACTTCCGTCAATGTAGATCCCCCCACCTGTGCAAATGACAACTGTGTTCTGCCTTATGTATTCTGTTGCCAGGGTAGTTTGTCTCTGATATACAGAGCAACCAGTCCATGTACTATGTGGCAAAGCCTGCTGGTAGTATTGCATGCATCACTATGAATAAGTATTGAGCATAATCTGGTCTATAGTGGTGAGCAAGATGTTGCTTCTTAATCAGTGTCAAGGCTGACTGATCCCACCTCCACCTCGTATGGTCACCCACTGCAAATGGATCCTCTAACAACTCCTCATAAGGCCCCTCCACTACTCTTGGCTGTGGCACATCCTGTCCCCCAAAAGCAACGCCTTGTATGCATCAGTCTGCATACCATTATTTGTTTATATATTTTACATTTGTTGACTGGAAAAATCTAACTGTGCATAAAGGCCCCTTTTCAGGGGAGGCCCAGGGAGAAAAGCTCCAGTATATGCAGTTAAAACAAAATCTTTTAAGTTACATAATATAAAAAAATGCAAGGCAGAATACAATTAAAATGATTTTACAATGTCAAAATAGATAACATAGTAACTATACATACAGTAGTACGGCTTCATATGCTGATAATACTTTATACAGATGGGTCCTAGTTGGTTTACTGAAATTACATTTAAATTAACTCCAAATAACCGAGTCCAGTTTGCCGAAACAACAATACTCCGAACACTGACTTTGCTGAAGTTCGTTTCAGCAGAATTCTAAATGTGAAGCTAGTAGTCCGAGAAATACAAGTGTACAGTATTTATGTACCTTTGTGCACAATTTAACTGGTTCTGTGGCATGGCAGATATAATGGTAATGTTAGCATTGTTGAGTATACAGCAAATTATCTTCACAGCATCATATCATTTAAATGGAGATCGCACTACAGTTAAGATTTGGAAATTCACCCTTGTTGTCACTGTAGTGCGATCTCAGAGTTGGTATATACAATTTTCAGGGGGTGTGGGGGGCTGTGAGCATTGCAGGAGGGCTTGCCCCCCCCGCAAAAATGTTAGGAAATGTGTTTTTTGTTCCCGCACACCCCCTCCTACTAATATATTCTAACTCCAAGATTGCACTACAGTGAGGAAAAGGGTAATTTTCCGGATCCCCAGTGTAGTGCAATGCACTTCAAGACATTGATGCTCCAAACTGCAAACAGTCTCCATATCGACGTTTCACAGTCGACAGGAATTGTGTTCTCAGTTTTGCCTTTCTACCACTCCATGTTCATCCTTCTCACTGTTAAGGTAAGTCATCTCGACATTTTGATAGTAAACCGTTCTGAATGTCTGTTGGTTCTCAAGAAGCTTGAGAGTATGTGGGAGGATGTTCCAGAGGGTAGTGACAGAATTTGAGTAAAAGGAGGCTTCTGCTGCATTTTGGGCTTTAGGGATAAAGATGAGGAATTTATCTTTAGATGGAAGAGTTTTGGTAGGGTGGTAGAGATGAAGCATGCCTTTTAGTGCTGGATACTTATGAGGGTAGTATATTAGAGTATCGGCTAGTAGTAGCGGACTATGGTGGAGATGATTTGAGAGTTCAGTCCAATTTAGTTGTTTAAGGGCAGAACAATGATGCAAAGCAAGCTATTTTATTGTAGTATTGTTAGAGCTTTGTCTCTGTGGACATCTGTAAGCTAGTGGGGGGGTACATACAGTAGGTTAGGTAGGAAGTAGGCTTTAGCTATGGTTTCTCTTGTTATATCTGTTAGGCATGGTTTTGTTTTACACAGAAGGCTTGCTGAGCTTTTTTATTTTTTTTTATTTCTTTTTTTATTTTTTTGTTAATTACAGTTTGGTAGTGTAGGTCAAATAAGCTGTCATCAATTCTGACTCCTAGGAGTTTGGTGTTAGTGACCTGTTCATTTAGGGTGTTATTTAATGAAGCAATTTTGATAAGCGTTTTGCTTTGTGAGAATGTTTTTGGGTGAAAAGTAGTAATTTATTTTTGGGAGTTAAGTAGGAGTTATGAGTTGTTTAACCAGGATTCTGTGAAAGTAAAGGATTCTTGAGAAATTTCTTGAAGTTTTTGTAGGTTCATGACTGTGTAGATGAGTGTGGAATCATCTGCATATTGGATACCTCTCAACTGTCTAGATTTTTGCAGAATGTCCAGATTTTTGCCTCCCATTTCTGGTCTGTTCCTCATTAAAGTTGTGTTTTTCTGGAAAATAAGTGCCAACTGACTCACTAAATAATGACATATATTTCAGTTTCATAGGTTCATAGGTAGGTACTAAGCTACTGGCCCTAGGGCCTATATAAGCCTAGACAAACAGTACCCTGGCTTTTGCCACCCAAGAAAACTATTTTCCTGTGCCCCTGTCAAGCAGAGCCACAGAAGTGATCCCCGGAGTGAATTTCCTGTCTCCCATCCAATCATCAAGATTTTTCTTGAAGAGTGCTAATGAGGAGCTTTGTTTAATATAGATAGGTAGTTTCAGACATTTATATCCTTCAGGAAATGCACACTAACAAAAAAAACATTATTCTAACAACTTTCTAGGTTTGCAAGAGCAATATTTAAAAAAGTCCCTATTTTGGACCTTTGTCCCCCCCATAATTTAAAGCTTTGCCCAGATTTCTTGCACAAAGAGGTTGAGAGATATGGCATATTGTACAAGAGTGGTGTGCATGGAAGCAGAGTGTAGGTCATTTATAAATATGTTAAAAAGGAGGGTCCACGTATGGAACCTTGGGGCACTCCTACAGTAATGGGTAGAAATGACATGCTGCCATTTGACTGCTTGGAATCTGTCTGTTAAGTAGCTGTTAAACTAAGAGAGGGAGTGGGGGAGAGACTCTATGAGGGACGTTTTAGCAATAGTTTATGTTGAGAGATAGTGTGAATGCTTTGGACAGGTCTAGGAATAAGGACAATACTAGGTTTCATTCTTTCCAATAGTAGATAATTAGCAAATAGCTTGCTTCAGGTCTCTGTGGAGTACTGCAGCATACCAAAAATGGTATCTTATCAACAGAAGTGAGCCTTCATCAGTCTTAGCAAGTGTTTGATGATGGCAAGGCTTGTGATAGTGCTGACTTGTATGCATTCTCTACAGGTTCAAGGCATATCAGTGCCATGAGCCATGATTTCAGGGCATATCTGAAATCACCAGTTATATGTCCGTGAGGGAAGTCACCCTGCACAACTCTCTGGCATAATTTGCACATGTATTAGATGTAGAAGTCATGGGAAGACACTGAGTGGTGCACTTTTACACTGTATATTGCAAACTACCTGGCAAATGATGAAGTGGAATTCCTTACAATTGATATACCATCATCTTTGTGTCTCATGTGGGGCCTTGGTGGCAATACAGGTGCAACTGTTGGCTCAAAATGCCACAAGGAAATATGCTATTTCCTAGAACCCCAGTCTAGAGTTGTTTCTCTCCTCTGTGTTATGCGGTCATCACATATGCTTCACCACATGGTTCAGCATTGCATCAAGGAACTGGCATAGTGTCCATGAGGTAAGTGTCTGTGGTACACATACCAATCTTCTCCCCAGTTCGTCACTAGAAGATCCCTGTAACAAGGCTTGTCAGTGCTACACATATGTAAGTGTTGACAGGAATCGGTATTCTAAGCATCTCAATGGCCCGCATGTGAGGCCTGCACATGACAACCAGGTCTTCAATGTTATCATTTTCCATGTGACGATATACTCTGTTTTTTATATTCATTTTAGTCATCCCACCATATTGTTTACTGTAATTTGCATTCAACATTGGTCTTCTTATCATAATGTGCCTCATTTGTATCTCTTGATTTGGTTATTTGCATAACATGTTCACCATGATGCTTTATGTTCTAACTATAACTCTGATGCAGCCCACTGTACATGCCACCATCCATCAGGCTATTTTGTCTTCGGAATTACAGTATTTGTTTCTGAATTTGTGCCAGTACTGATATTTTTGTAGGTGGAGATTTAGTAAAAATAGTGGATTGATTTCTGCAGCCCTATCGTTTCTCTGTTATGCCCTCTAGCAGTATGCCAAAATACTTTTCAGTATTTATTTTATGCTAATGTTTTCCCTAAGGACATAATGCAGTATTTTGGGTAAATGTTTTAAAAACAGATCTAATTTATAACATGTTTACTTCTGACTGTTAATTTAACTCATTAAACCCCTGTGATACATTTAGGCATTTTCTAGAATCAGCATGCTGATGTCTCTAGGCTTCAATGTGTGCATGCTCATAATTAATTATTTCAGGAACACAATAGATACCAACTCAATGCTTATATGATAGACAACACATCTTCCCATCATACTGTACCCTGTGTAAAACAGCTAAAGAGAGTTAATGTAGGTAATTTTGCAAATGTCATAATATATATACTTTTCTAGTTATTTCAACAATCAAGTAATATGGACAGAATTGCCAGGCCTCACATAAAAGCTCACAACTGGCTGAATAAAACTGATGCTGATTTTTTCCTGGGATTCAGAAATAAATAGCACTGCCCTGCAGGGCAGGACCAAATTAGACACTCAAGTGGCAGTTAGAACTCATCTGATTGAAGGTTGCTGGAACAGGGCTCAGTTTCAACCTTTTTTATTGGTTAATATGTTTAAATCAGTTTGCTCTTGTTTGCTACTGTTATATTTATATTTAAGTGAGCATCTGTTCTCTTGTGTTAAATTAACCTAAACAGAGTTTAAATATCTTTTGCATAGTCTGGTTACAGGTTTTGCTGTGTCCAGATCTGTTTCTGTGATTCCTCTGTTTCCTGCTACACCATCTTGTGCTGGCCGGGCCTGTGTTTACTGAGAGTAACTGAACTGGCATAGGGTGCTGAGCCAAGAGTTAGGGGCAATTGTTGATTAGTGGTCAATTCCAGTGTTTCTAATTTACTTTTGTTTTTGTGGTATTTAAATCCCGCATCTGCATGGGTTTGTGCTTGTTTGTGTGTTGCTCACCACTGCTGTGCTGTTTTAACCCTTTGCAAGGTATCTCAGCTGCATTATTTCCTTACCACCATTCCTGTGTGAGTGAGGGCCTCGCCTGCAGCTACTGGTCTCAGTCAGCCAACCTTGTCCTGCCGCAGTATGTTTCATAGGTGGTGTTACATTGTTCTTGTGAATTTTTGGTAGTCCATTTAATACAGGTATTACTGGCTCTTCAGACAAAAAATACTTACACAGCTCATAGGTAATCAAACCTAACATAAGCAGATCATATAATTCCAGGTGCACTTTCTTAATAATAGATGTTATCTTAGTCAAATCAATACAACAACATACTCTTTAATCAGACAGATGTTCATGCATACTACCAATATACAAATCAGTATTCATGACAACCAGTGAGCCCCCTTTATCCTTTGGTCTAATACATATACAGTCTAATGACTCTAACTCTGCAAAAGCTGCAAACTGTTCTTTGGTTAAATTATAAAATCATTTACCTTTCGATTCAGAAGCATTTGGTGTAACTCTTGCTCAGATACCTGAACAGAACTTCCAAAGTTGAATTCAAAGGGGGATTGAAAGAGCTTGTATTTTTGTATACACCGTATCCACCCACATCATTCAAAAACAAACATTTAAGAATAATTTCTCTTGCAAACATGCATAAGCCTGAAAGTGCATCGCAAATGTCTGCTGAAGTGGCAGGTATAAATGAAGACCCTATGTTAGGTACACTAGAGTGTAACACAGTCAATTCACAAGATGAGATATTATAAACTAGCAATGTACTCATCGTCCTTGTTTCTGGTCATTCAAAATCATCTCTTCCTGCTCCGTTGAATGACATCTCTTCAATTTTCTCTGCTCAGTGAGTATTGATTGGTTAGTTGCTTCTGTTTCCTTAGAGATACCAGAGATTGTGAAGCCTGCTGGAGTTTAAAGGAGCCAATACCTGACAGCATTGCGAAGACAGGATTGACAGACCACAATACTTTGCCAGAGGCCTTCATCTGTCTCCCCTGGGCTTCAGCCTTCTGGCGAAGCTCTTGATTCCCCCATAGTGCCTTTTTTAGGCAAAGGCATGAGCACAAAATTACCAAGATGAAAAATTATTCTAAACAAAATTTAAAGGTCATGCTGCTAAACACTAGGAGTCTTAACATGAAGCTGCATTCATTGCAAGCATTCCTTACTCTGGAGGATGTTGACATTTGTGCAGTCATTGAAGCCTGGTTCAAGGCAGCAGAGAGCACCCCATCCTTAGGTTGAGTTTCACTGTTTATCAAAGACATACACACTTCCAGGCTGGTCAAATGGTATGATGGACAGGAGACACTCCAAGTGCAGTTAACTGTTGACAAAACACCTATTCAAATCATAGCTAGCCACAGACCCCCAACCATGACTCAGGACACCCACTCTGCCTATCTGGACTTACATGAATCCATCAATATTCAACCCTGTAGGCTGGTCCTGGGTGACTTTAACTACCTAACCATAGATTGGAAGACCTTTTCTAGCCCAAACATGAACACCCAGAGATTCCTTGACTTCGTCAATGCCAAAGCATTGGATCAGTTGATCAACAACCCTACAAGAGGTTAAAATATCCTGGTTCTAGTCCTAATCAATGTGAGTAGCCACTGTAGCACCCCTACAGTGTCATCTGCATTGGTAAGATCCGATCTTAATGCAATCACTTTTGAAGTCACCATCTCCCTTGACCCTCCTCATTGTCAGGGTCAAACAAAAAAACTTTTCCAAAGCTGACTACAATCTCCTGAGAGCAGGTATAAGCAGCTCCACAGCCAACTTTCCTTCAGCTGGAACTAGCACTAATTTCCAAGCCTACACCAAAAGACTATATGAGCACTTACATAACTGTATGGACTCAGCAATACCTTCAAGGAAGAGTAAACCTGTCTAGTGGACAGCAGCAATAAACAAACTCTATGATAAAAGGAGAAAAATGCTGTCCAGGACCAAGAAGGAGCAGGTGCCAAGTTGGAAACAATCTCTCCTTTGTCTGAACAAGGAAATAAGATCACTGGTGAAATCCTCTTAAGCTAACTTCGAGTCCAAATTGGCCACATACACTAAGGACAATCACAAGGCCTTCTTCACATACGTGCACAATCTCAAAGGTAACACCCAAATCTGCTCTGAACTGGTGGTCAATAATGCCATATACACAACTGTCATAGATATAGCCAACCTGCTGGTGAACAGGTTCAGTCAAAACTTCACACCACTGACCACCCATCAGTAAACCAGGACATTGCCAGCACCTGCCCCCCTCCCCTCATCACCAGAAAGAATGTCTTTAATCCTCTTTCAAAGGCGAAAAATACAGCCTCCATGGGACCCCACACCATCCCTGGCTGTATCCTACATGAACTCAGACATGAGCTCTCAGCTTCATTAGGCACCCTATTCAACCAAAGCCTGAGCACCAGCTTTGTCCCAGCCAAATGGAAGACTACCACTATCATCCTTCTACACAACGGTGAAGCATCCACTGACCCAGGCAATTATACACCCATCAGCCTAACTAGCCTGGTCTGCAAGGCCATGAAATGCATTATCATGGACCTTATAAACAAAGATATTGGCAACCTCCAGATGCTTGACTCCACACAGTTTGGTTTTGTCAAAGGGAGATCATGCCTGTTAAACATGTTTGACTTCTTCAAAACAGTAACCAAAGCCATGGACGGTGGGGGGTGTGGTGCATACACCAAACTTGACCTATCCAAAGCCTTCGACACTATTCCCCACTCGGGCATTATAGATAAACTCTCCCGGTTAGGCATCAACCCATATGTTACCAGATGGGTAGCTAACTGGCTAACTGATAGAACACACTCAGTCAAAATAGGGGAAGCTACCTCTAGTAGTAGACCTGTACCATAACAAGCAGAGTGTGCCAAGGATCGGTCTCGGGGCCTCAACTGTTTGGGATATAATTTTCTGAGGTGAAAGCCAAAACCAGTGGTCTGTGGCTGACTAAGTTTTCAAATGACTGCAAGCTGGGGCTGTCTTAAATCCCCCTAGTGTTGTGAACATCCTTAAGGAGGGCCTCAAGCAAACTAATGACTGGTGCCAGAAGCATGGCCTTAAACTGAATGCAAAGAAATGCATCATTATCCCCTTTGGGGAAAATGGCATCCCCACTAATTATCACATTAATAACAATGTACTAAGCACACAATTAATCTTGAGGGACTTGAGCACCCAGGTTGATAGCATCCTGACTTTTGACCACCACATTGCCTCCATTGTACGGAAGGCTTTCTACATGGCCACCTCATAAGTAAGGGTATTTCATCCAGTAGCAAGGAGGTCATGACATCCCTGTACTCCTCCCTCATCAGACCCATTATCGAGTACAATTCCCCCTTTGGCATGTACCTTGGCAAGCAGATGCAGCAGCTGGAGAGACCGCTGAAGTTCTTGACCAGGAAAATCCTGGGTCTCAAACACCTATCCTATACAGATAGGCTAAAAGCCCTGTCCCTCTACTCAGTCTCATGCAGGCTGCGCAAAGGTGATCTGTGTCTAGCATAAAGGCCATCTCAGACTCAGCCTTGATGGAGTTGCTGAATATCTGTAAGTTAAACTCCACTTGTGCAACCCACATGCAAGGCCTCAGCCTGGTCTGTGACATTAATAGAACTTGTTGGTGGGATAGATTTGTGTCCCAAAGACTTTCCCATCTGTGGAATAGACTCCCTCTCCATGTCAAGCAGAGGACCTGTCTAGCCCTCTTTAAGAGGAACCTAGATGACTGGATGGGAAACAGAAATTACACCCCCTGGGATCCCAGCTGTGCCCCTGCTGGACAGTGGAAACTGATGCTAACTTTGTGGGAACATGGGTGAAATTCTTGGCTAGACTTATAAGGCCCTCTGGGCTAGTATCATCCTATGAATCTATGAACTTATGAACCATTGCACAATCAGACAAAACTGTGTGGTCAGCATTTTATACAAATGATTATATAATGATATGAGAATTAGAAGTGTTATGCTAATGCCCACCTTTCAATGCAAATGAAAGTGAACAATATGGTAAACTGATTCAAAAATATATGAAAATTGTATGATCCGTGGTGTCTACAATGAATTTATGCACATAGAAGTTTTAGTGAACACAGGGAGAGACCTTGCTATGATGCTAGGTGTAGCAGCTGTTATAGTTAATCTGCATATATTACAGGCCATTTGCTTAGTCAGTGTCTGCAATGGGCACACCATGTCCATCCAAGTTACAGAAGTACCCAGCTGTGTATAACATAGCATCCCCTCCACAAGAGGGACAGAGTTGACTGCTGTCATGTGGACAGCCATGCCATAAGAGAGCTTGTAAACACCTGCCATCTTCATATTGATCTAATGGGATGTGTGCAATACTGATACCTATTTATTGACACTAAAGTATATGTAGCTTTGACTAGTCTCATTAAGGGCCTTGCAGTGACTATCAGGGGCACATACTAGGTGTATCTCAGGCATCCTCCTCACAGACACTATTCCAGTTCCATGATATGATGCTGCGGCATGTTATGCACCATATGTGGTTATGAGGACCAAAGGGGACAGAAGCAACACTGTATTTATGTTCTTTGAAACAGACAGTTTCCCTGAGGTTCAAGAGGTCAAAGACTGACATAGATTGCTATCAATGTTCCATCATGGTCAACATGAGCAACAGTGCATTGACCGGGATTTCCTATCCATTAATTGCAAGTTGTTGTGCAATGCAGAGGGTGCTGTATACACTGTATCTGTGCATCAGGCAATTGCCAGAATACTCTCATATGGTGCATATCTGACGTGTACCAGACTGTTAAAGGCCCATTTCCACTTCCTTGTTCTCTTTGGTAATATATCAGAGAATGTTCTACAAACCTGCAGCAACATATTCACTGTCTGTGCAACACTACACCTGCTAGAGCAAAGGATTGGCATTGGAGAACCAGTCAGACTAGTAGTCAACAGTGGAGAAAGTGAAGTTTGAGGAGGTGTTGTTGAAAAAGTTTCAGGGGAAGACCATGAGATGCAGAAGTGTGCA
Source organism: Protopterus annectens (assembly GCF_019279795.1). NCBI lineage: Eukaryota > Metazoa > Chordata > Ceratodontiformes > Protopteridae > Protopterus > Protopterus annectens. Next base: position 495,991,301 of record NC_056733.1, read on the forward strand.
CAATATTCTCAGGCAACTACAAGGGGCAGCATCTGTCTACACATATGGGCTGGTACAGAAGCAATAACAATTAAATTGTTTCAAGCAGTAGTAAATACAAGAAATGCTCTACACAGGAGTGGCTGGCCACTTTGTGCATCACCAAGCCTGTAACATGGCTGTGAGGGTAAGGCACAGTAGTTATTATGCACAGGTGGGGAGATGTACAGTGGCAAGAATCAGCAAAAGACACAGAGACTGAGGTTGGGGTTTACTAAGGATGTGGATGGGACTGTGAGATATGGCCAGTGAATGGGAGAGGTGGATATACTGAGGAAGGAACTGGCAGTGCTTCTCAATTGGGTTAGTTGTCCAGCAGTATTGTTAAAGTGTTCAGTATGTGCACCAGGGGACATAGCTACTACAAATGTAGCTGTACTGCATGCATGAAGTGGAGTATAGCAAAAACAGTCCATGTAGAAAAGAAAAAAGCAAACTCCACAATGCTGAATAAATTTTACCTCTATTACATTTATTCAGCATTGTAGAATTTGCTTTTTTCTTTTCTACTAGGTATGCCAGCAATATAAGAGACCACAATCACCTGTCTGTTGCCTATGCCTGGATAATACTACATGCTCCACAATGTGCCACACTTGTAAGTAGAGTAAAAAAGTTTACTCCCCATGAACATGACCTGCCTGACCTGTAGGTGTACGCTCAATAGCCACAAATGAAATGCAGCTATAGAAGTATAATTGACCATACACACAGAAGCAGTGGAGGCACCCAGGTACCTGTCCAGCATGGTAGTGACAGGGTGAGTCATATATGGAAAGATGCCATTTTTTCATCATACAGCCAACATAGCACATCTACCATCTCTGCAGTAGTAGTGATGTCATCTGCCTGTGTCTGGATGACTGCCCTGCACATCTGTTTTGAACTGCTTACTGAGGCCTCTATCTCTGGCAATACCAAAATGAATGACAAGGAAGACAACCAGCATGCTTCTCCCAAACCTGCCCCAATGACCTGTAGAAGCAACCTTGCCCAATATAGAAGAAAGAACAATGAATGAACATGTCTACTAAGATGTGCTTGGCATGATCTATCCTTCAACATGCTCTGGTAAGGTGGGAGGTTAGTTCCACAGGTAAAAGAGCTTTGCATATGGAGGTTGGTAGTAGTTTGCCTTCCATAGTTAGTGTTGCCAAAAATGGCCCTCTGCCTCTGAATGTTCTACTGCAAGACTGCCATCATCTGTCTCCAATGCGACACCAACATCAGGCATGGTCTTTTCCACAGTGGAGAGACTATTACCACAGGATCTATGAAAGGACACAGATAAGCATTCATATTTGATATTACTAATACATGACAATCCCACTGCCCAGTGATGCACCAAAATTACTGATTGCTGATAGGTAAAGAATGTAAACAGACATACCTTGAGTCTGCATCCAATATTTATCTGTACAGAAGACATGGCATTGGTGAGCATCCTTGTATATGTCATGCACATCCATGGCAGTCATGTGTGTCACTAACATAAGGCAATAACCTGGTGCATAACTGGCTGACACATAGGAAGGTGCATCCAGCTCAGCTCCCACATGCAGGCCTCCACTAGTTATCAACCACCATCCCATCTCCCCAGACAGCTCTTCCATGGCAGCCAGGGTGGTCTGTGATAGAAAACTGCCACTCATGGCCACCCTCTCCAATGCAATGATGTAGGTCTTCTGGCAGGCATGTGAGAGCATATCTGTGACCTTTTGATAGACTTGAAGGATTGCTATGTTGTGATTGATGACACCACTCATGTCTGCTACCAATTCATACCACACATGATCAAGGAAGGTCCAGTCACTTTTATCTGTTTCTAGTATACATTCTCCATGCTCATAGATGGCCTTAGGAATTATTTGTGTCTCTGTGTAGGAGAGCATCTCAAGGTGTTTTTCTTCTTTAGGCATCATATTGAAGCCTGTAAATGTGGATATAGAACTATGGTCTGTGAGCAGATATATCACATATGCAGCAAATGCCATGGCATTATGTGCTGCACTTACCATGCCCCAGGACAAGTCCACACTGTGTTCAAGTAGAGTAGGATGGAGAAGGACCATGTTACTGCATGTGCCCTGTCAACAGCCTATGCATACCTGAGCCTATTAAATCATGGCCATCATATGCTCTACATATTTACACCTGCCAAGTCCCTGTTAGCTTGCATTGCAGTCCCTCCTCACATTGTCTAGAGACAGACAGTATATATCACAATACTATTCTGTCTGTCAGTGTTGCATAATAGTAGTCACACTGTACATTGTACAGTGTCACAGACATCACCTATGTAGGCCTCTGATGACCACACCTCAACCACAGTCCAAGATATTGATCACTACAACCCACCCTGTGCTTTAGACTCAGTTGTCTGTAGAAAGCTAAGTTAAGCATAATTTTATACAGTCAGTTCTCATGCTTTCATATGGTCTGTGTCCCTTTAACCCATCACATGCTACATCCTTCTACAATCTGTAAAGCTGTGTTGTAATGTACTACCTCCACCCACCATGGCAACAAGTAAATGTGAGGCTACATCCCTACAACAGCAAAAAAAGAATACTTTTGTTAACCTCCCGTTCTCCCCATGTTAATACAGCAGCTGTAGACTGGAGTTTCCTCTTTAGAATAGCTCCTTTAATACTACTATTTAGTTGCTTTTTAGCCATTGTTCATTGGGTGATATTGCAGAGTTGCAAGGCTCAAAATGCAGTGGTTACATTAATGAAAGAATTTAGGATGAATATCTCTTAATTTCAATTTTAATGCAATGTGCACCTAACCTTGACTATACAGTAAAACTCATGACTGATCATGCACATACACAAATAACTGCAAAATGGAATGCCTGCCCACACCTTCCCCTACGGGACCTGTGGGTATATTAATTAGAAAAAATGCAGTTGTAGGCGCTGTTCTCCAGTAACAAAAACTGGAATTTAGGGAGATGGTTTGGCAGTTAAGGTTGGATGCATGTGGAAATTATTGATTGAATGACCACATATCCATCAACCCAACCCTTAAGATTCTCGCTGGTGACCCAAAGAGACATCGATAGATGGTTAACTGTTGTAACTTATGTAAATAAATAAATAAATAAAATATTCAGATTCAGTCCTTATGGAGCATGTACATATTATATATTTTATTTTATTAAGGGTGTACCTTAAAACATAGTTGTTTAACACTATTTAAAGTACACGAATAAATGTGGTTTTAACATACAATATTTTTATACTATATATACATTTTATACACATTTTATATATATTTTTATATATATTTTTATATATTTATTGGTATTTATACACTAAATTAATGTATTAATAAGAAATGAGTATTTCCTGTCACAATTTCTTTGATGATTTTGCTTATATTTAATTTTTACAACATTTATACAAGTTGTAAACAAAATTATGAAATGTTAAGATCATGAATTCTTATGAACCTCTACAGCTTTGTATTATATTCAAGTGTAAATTATTAAAGGTATGGTTCAGCAGTACCTCAATGTTAATTAGTGTCAATTAATGGCCAGCCTATTAGAAGTTAAGATTAATTAAGTGTGTTTTACTTAGATGTATTTAAACTGAAGATTTGTATGTGTAACAGATTCTGATGAAGTCTCCATATGGGAGATGAAAGCGCTTAATCTGTTTTTTTTTGTCAAATAAATTGGTGTCTTGAAACGTTTTACCTAGTGGTCTGTTGGACTTGGACCTTGAATTTATCGAAACTGAGTTTCCACGTTTTATTAAGAGGAAAACCTTTATTGTTACTGGAGAACAGCGCCTACAACTGCATTTTTTCTGTTTGGAAGTTGTGTGCTTTTCGGTATATTAATTAGCCTTACAGCCCTGGTGACACTATATTGCAAGCATCAACAGGGATGTGGGTATTATTGGTTATATACATTTAGGCAGGTGTGTCTTTTGCCATGCATACACTGTGTTGGCAGTCCGTTCATTAATATGTGGTTCCCTTTGCTGCCCTGCTGCCTGTCAATACACATCACATGATAGCAACAATGTGTTTTGTCAGTATTCTGCTACTATTTATCATTAAGTTGCAACCTATAAAGTGGCCTTGCCTTCTAAAGGACCTGAATGTGGAAGGGCTACCACATTTTGCAGGAAGGAGACAAAGGTCTTTCTGTACATTTTGCCTAGGGTCCATTAAGAATGCCTGGTCTGGACTCTTATAAAGGTCGCCAGTAAAGGTGGAAGCCCTGCTCTGTTAAGGTGGTAAACATTACCATGGATATCACCTACTCTTCAGAGCTGTATACACATAGATATAGTGACCTGAAGATGTGCCAACATGACCCTTTGTCCAAATGAGAAGTGGTAAAAGAAAGTGCAACTAAGTTTAATAGTAGAGTTGTAGTGACAAGTGATTATGTGTGATTATTTAGGTATAAGTGTCAAAGGTAGAGCATGTGAATTATGGACGTATTTCTTTTTCTTTTCTTTTCTGTTTTTCAGCTCATGGTGAAATTCAGGACGACCAGTTGTCCTTTTTTGGAAGACTCTCCAGGAGTTGGAGTGCATAAATACTATTGATGTTACAGTTGAATATTTTTAAGTACCTGCTTTATTGTCCATTTTTGCATTGTTGATACTTAGTTTAACCATTGAATATAGCTTGTCAAAACGCATACCTTGTCAGTGCAGGCTGAACTGTTCTACCATCCATTCTACTGCCAAGGATTGCCACCTGAAGTGTGGTGATGACAATGACTCACATGATGGTGGTGTTCTAGCACCATCCCATGTGTTATACTTTTCTTCAGACCAGAGTGTTTGACACCCTACAATGCCACATCTATAACCTTACCCCTGCCATTGACACAGGATGCCCTGATCTGCCTTTATTCTTCCACTGTCCATTAAAACCTACCACTAGTGCCAGTTTCAACTGGCATACCTTGGTCAACACTCAGACAGGCTGCTAGAATATGTTTATTGGTGTCTGTCCTATCTCATGATACATCACTACCACCAGATATCGGTGTCTCTTTTTATGGCATTTTCATTTTGGTGGTGCTATCCCCACTGCATGCTTACCATTATGCCATTTAAGCACTGTCTTATAGGTAGTGTCTGCCACCTGATTGTGATTCCTTTGCACAGAACATTTCTGCCTCCTGAGTTTGTTCAGGCTAGCTTCCATGGTCCTCTGGTAACTCATTTCAACTCATGCACCCTTCACATGCTATGTACACAGCAGGGATGCCTATGTGGCATTCAGTCTAGGCCCTTGTGGCCCACATACTGCCTTAGTAGCTTTTGGTCTGGTATGTATATTGCCATGTGTTTGTTATTTGGCTTTTGTATGTGTGTAATGTGGAAGTGGCCACAATTCCATACTCTTGCATTGGCCATTGTCAAGTGGGTCCCCACTGTCGACAGGCCAAACTCACTTCAATATACCATAGGTCATGTAATGGAAGGTTAACTTGAAGGCTGTCTGGTGCCCTCTGCTGGTATAACTTGTACGGTTGTATGATCCACCAAGGACAACTATATATGAGACATGATGTGTGTCTTAGCAGGAGAAGAAGGGCACTATAACAGCTTTAGTCTTCCAGCAGCTGGGCATCTGCACAAGAAATTGGCAGTCACTTAGCTTCCTGGTTTTGACAAGTGGGCCTCCAGTGGCTGGGCCTAGCCATTAGGATAGTGGAGGTCACTGATCTCTGGTTGGGTATGGCATGGAGCAGTGTGGTAGTCAGTTGTCATCCCATCATGCCCACCAATATGGTGTTCCCTTTCCTTGCATGTCAATTCTGTCTCCAGTTTGTAGTCCAGCCTTCCATATTACTCACTGTCCTCCTTCTGTCTATTTCTCTCCTTTCTGTTCTCCATCCCATTTACCTGTTGCTCTTTGGCTTTTGTGTGTATCTGATCCTGCATCCATTTCTATGCCATTTTCTTGCACACATCTTTCCCTTACTATGTTCCCTCTCTACCCTTCTAGAAAAAATGAAAAATGGACATCTGTCCCAAAAATATTCCATTGCTTCACCACCACCATCTCAGTGCTCCCTTCCACTTTGTGTTTGGCAGCTTGCCCTTCCCCTAACTGTCCTATACACTTATTTCCTTCCAAGTCATAGCAAACAAAAGTAGGGACTTTGTTGAGCAGCCCTTATTATGGTATTCAGCTGTGGCCATAGCGGTACATTGATGTGCATATGAATATATAGCTTATCAAGTGACCTGCATGATTCTTGCCAGTGAATCTCCAGGTGACGTGCAGGGTTTTTGACAGTGAATCCCCTAATTAGCTTGACTGCATTGTGCAATGCTGTGCCTACTGCATTGTTAATGACCACCAGAAAGCATTGTGCTACTTCAACAGTGCTGTTTTGGCTTTACAGGATCCTGTAACTATTTTTGCTAAACCCAGTCTTTTGTGTTGACGTTAAAACTTTGCTAATGCATTTTAAGTTGTTTACAAAACTTTTCAACAATTAATATTAACATGTTTAAGTTAGCTTTCCAAATCCAGTTTAAAAAATGAATATAGTATTGATTTTTTCTGAGGATTCTGCTATACATTTCTTCTATACTAACAATTATGGTTCTAGAAATATAAACACTCATTTGTACTATGAGTTTACAGATTGATTTCATTAAAAGGATTCAGTGATTGGAAAGCAGAAGAAAGTAACTTTCCAAATCCTTACAAGAGACAATACCTTAAGCATCCATACGCTATTTCTACTGACATAAGCAGTTCAGATGTATGATCTCAAGTCATTTCATTTCTTTTAAAGTTAATTTAAGGCAATGGTCTCATTCTTAATATTTTGCTAATGCTTAAAAAATATAAAATGCTCATTACAAATGTTTCACATAACTAACACATTCAGTGGTAATATATACATGTTGGAGTTTTCTGAATAAAGCTTAAATATCTTCCCATTTTCTGAAGTATAACTTTGAGTAACAATGTGTCAAAAGTTATATCAAGTACATCCAAAATCATATTTCTAAAGTAACAAATACAGATGAATGCATTGTCAAAAATAACTTAAATAATAAAAAGCATCACAGCTAAAAACAGTCAATAAATAAAATCTGTATACAGGCTAAAATTCCCTGTTGTACTTTAGGGACAAAACTTAAATGCCTTGTGTTTCATTAAATATAGTATGTTCTGATACAGAACATTAAACATTTCCTCGTGAATGAAAGGTAATGTGTTAAAAGTGATCTATAAAGGCAGATAAAGCTCTGAATTCTGCCCTTTCTGTCACTGAGCCTCATTAATTTGTACTGACACCAAACAGTGCAACCCAATTATAAAAACCTGAGTGTAAAATCTGATTCTCAAAACTATTATGCCATAATCAAACGGATGTATTACTCATTGTAGTTCACAAACTATAGCAGGTGCTTGTTAAATGATATCCTGGGCATTAAAAAGATTATTTAATGGCCCAGGAAATTAGTTAACTGGCAATTTACAGACGCTGTTTTGAATGGGTTTGCTTTTAGCAAGGATTTCTGAAGAAAGCTCCTGACACTTCATGCTTGGCCTTCAGTAGGTGTGGGTAATGAAGCCACTTTCTTTATTAGCTGTACTAATAAAAAGATTCACCTGAGATTCTTTATACAGTGACTACTCTACTGTGTGTATATCAGAATAATAAGCAACACTGATAAATGTGGGCTTAACTATTGTGTATGAAATGTGGAAAACTATGCTAAAAGTATATTTATTAAACTTTAAGAACATCAAATTCCAGTTTGGGGAAGCATTAAAATATTTTGGACTTTTTTTTAGTTTAACTTTCATTTAAAACACAACCATTTAAAACAAGCAGTTGTTTTCCCAAAATTAAAAGTGTTTTCATTTATTTTTAACACTTAAGTACCTTTTTAGATATTTTTTCAATACATATATGTTTGCAGTACATAATGTTATCATACCTGGAGTGATTTACACAGATTCAGTCTTGCGTACTTTAGTTTGGTGGTTATTTGCAGGCTGTCTAAGAAGAATGCTCTGTCCATATTTCTAGCTTCAAACCACTGACCATTGATAAGATGTAGTGAATTTTTTAGAATAATTGATAGCAAGACTTCCGCGGTGGTGCAGCGGTAGCATTATTGCCTCATAGCAAGAGGTTCTCCCGTTCGATTCTCGGCTTGGGTTGGGAGTGCCTTCTGTGTGGAGTCTGCATGTCCTCCCGCGGTTGAGTGGGCATTCGAAAGACATGCGTTGAATGGGTGTGCCTTGGTTGAGCGTTGGACATTGGGCTAGCAACTCAACACCATAAAAAACAACTGCCAATCATTAGCAGACCGGAGTTCCACTGTGACGACCCCTAAAAGCCGAAAAACAAACAACAAACAATTGATAGCATAATGTGGATGTTTATATGGAGCAGAAATTACCATTGCTATAAAATGACAAATTTGAGCAGTAACAAATCCATTGCGGTTGCCCTTCTTAATAAAAGGATGGAATCTAGACAATAATACTTTACTAGTGGTGACTTTTCCAAAATGCAGTTTTTATTAATACTGCATAGTTTGAATGAAAAACATTACTATTAGTGACTGTTGACTTAAGTGTAATACCTCTATGTATCCTAAACTGATGACAAATATAATATTATGAAAGATTTGCCACCTGTTCACTCTTTTGCTAAAAATGGAAGAGAAAGACTCTCTGTCATGGTGTGCAATTCATGGCATTCATTTTAATCAAAATTTAGAATGAGAGAAAAAGGCCAAAAGTCTGAGACAGACCTGGCAGAGCAATACGTTCTCTGGTAGATCAGACTACAGGTACATACATTGTGCTTATGCTGTTGTCTATGAGACAAATGTACACTTGTTAACAATCAGCCAGTGGAATATTTATAACTTAAGGAGTCACAGTAATATAATTTGGAATGGGTTGTCCTGGCAGAGGTGAAAGAAGATGCTAAATGCTGGATGGGGTAAGGGGATTCAGAACACCAAAAGGGCAGTGTAATAAAAAGATCATCTTCATGTAATCTCATTTGTGCTCTACCCTACATTTACAGAAACACACCGGTTAGTTGGGCATATATGTTGCAGTATCCATTATGTAACATATTTTATAACAATAAGTACTGCAACCGTCCCGATGTAGCACTAGATAGTTATTTCACTATAGCAACTTATTGATGACAGTATGCCAGGACTTTGACCTTTATTGACATGGAATATTTGCTAAATTACACCTACCAATACCATTAAGAGCTGTTGAAATGAAAGGATTCAAAAGAATGATGCATTTAACTGCTTATCAACAAAATGCATCCACTACAATGATAAGATACCTGAGATCATGAAGTGTAAATGTAATTTCTTGGCTAGATAAAGGAAATGATTTGTCACAGACTTTTAAGCTATAACAGAAAAAGGTAAATGCAGAGTGTGTGTGTGCGCTTGTGTGTGTGTCTGTGTGTTAAATTTCAATATCGAAATGAATATGTCTGTGTATATATATATATATATATATATATATATATATATATATATATATATATATATATATATATGTGTGTGTGTGTGTGTGTGTATGTGTGTGTAGAGCTATATATATATATATATATATATATATATATATATATATATATGGATCTGTGTCAGTTGACTGAGTTTTTAGAAATTCGAAATTCATATGGTCGAGACCATATGACTGAGTTTTTGAAAACTTAAAACTTTTGAATAGACATCATGGTACAGAAAAAACTGGGAAATTTAACATTTTCTTCACTGTAGTGTGATCTAGGATTCGGTATATATAATTTTAATGGGGTGTGAGGAGGTGCAGGGGGGCTTCATAAAAAAGGTAGTTTTTTGTGTTTTTCTTTCTTTTTATGTATTTTTATGTTTGACGTTTCCAAAACTCAATCGTATGTAGAAAAAAGGCACTGAATGGCAAGTGATCAAGCACAAATGCTCAATCATGGCTGCATAGAAAAAACGAATACGCAAAGTAATGCCCTTTTTTTGGCAATGGAGCAAGTCTCCTGCTAATTATATATACCAGCTCCAAAATTGAAATCAAAATGGGGAAAGGGATAAATTCCCTTTTCCCCACAGATTTAAAAAGCCTCCTTATTGAAATGCCAGCAATTGAAATGGAGAGTGACTACAAGTTGACAAAAGATCCAGGAAAAGAGCACATCTCAAAGATCACTCTTCTCCATTAAAATTCTTTTTTTTGTTTTGCAGGGGAAAACCCTCACTGCACTCCCACACCCCCCAAACTAATATATACCAACTCAGAGATCTCAAGATCTTGGAGAAAAGGGAGTATCTGAGAAATGCCCATCACGTATAGTACATGTAGGTCTGTTTTTTAGTCATTCAGTCTTTGTATTTCAGGACTCACTCTAGTAGTTCCTGACATTTCAAATTGTTATGTTTAAGAAGACAGT